>NW_013667093.1:231571-275838 GCF_000517525.1 Limulus polyphemus
AAGTTTAAGACACTAAAAACCTTGTGTCATGCTGGGTAAAGGATACCCAGGGTGATAGTGTTAACCTATTCCCATTTTAAAAAAAAGACCCAAGAAGGACTGTCTCTGTGATTTTATCCTTGCTTTTGGGAGAAATTCTAGTGTGTTATCCACTTGACTGGAGTCTTCCCCTATTAGAATTTAAACCCACTTATTATTTAAATGTTTTCAAGAGGAGAAGCCAGGTATTGCTGACTTTACTGCAAGGTTGAGGGAATGTGTTAGCAGTTGAGTAGATATAGAAAGATATTCTTTATGTATTTTTTTGAGCATGTTCATATCTTATTATTTTGGTATTATTCCAATTTATTGTATGGTCTTTTTCTTTGGCATGATTGGTTATTGTAGATAGATTGAGATTGCTGAGTCTTGTATGTCTATTATGCTCCTGAATTCGAATTTTTGTTTTTGTTGGCTGGTTTTTAAATTTATTTGACAACCTAGCAAATACCAACAGCTGTATAGCTGTTGACACCTACTCATTTTAATGTAGTCTGTGGTTTATATGGAGCCTCATAATCTACGACACGTGTACATATATAGCTGCATGCAGGCTGTGGATGTAATTTAATGTTTATATGGCAGACATGACACACATACCATAGTGATTATTAACTTATTGTTGAACTGTATTGATCTTGTGTATCATTTGTTTATGTCTAGGGTTCCTGCCCTTTCTGACACGATGCTGCTGAGAAGATCATAGTTTTTTTTTACCACTGCATGATCGATTTCAGCCGTGTTACACAAACATTTAGGCTGTCTCCCACATCAGAAATCTTGAGTTTATAAGATAGCATCAAGCTCACTTTTGAGCATCAGATTGGCAGTCATGGTAATGGCTGATGATATGTGTTGAATTACTCAACACTGCGTGATTATGAATTTTATAGGTACTGCAGATAGAGTAGCCATCCTTGAAACTGACTATAAGGAGAGGTAAGAATTGTGCAAGCAGTAGATGGCAAAAATGATGGCAATTCTAGGCAAAAGTGAGGCAGAAGTTTTGTAGCTACATATTTTAATTAGAAAATATTTAGTTTCAGATAATGTATGCAGCAGTGATGGCCAATCAGAGTTTAGGGCCATAGAAGTGTCAAAGCCCAAACTCCATCAAATGTGGAGGGGGAAAGGTATATATTCATAATTTTTAATTAACATGTTTCAACCTTTTAGAGTATGCAGAATATCACTCTAAGAGGAAATCTGGCCAGCTGCAGCAAAACTGTGACTGGCCTTATTATGGCCAGCAGAGAGGAGGAGGAAGTAGGGGGAAATATAACAACTATAAGAAATATTAAAAATGCTTAATTGTATACATATAGTATTATATTATGACACATTGTCATATATTTGCATTGAATATATATGCATGCATCTATACAACTGGGAAAATTTGTATGGCTATTTATACATACAGCTTTACAACTTAAAAAACTTTAAAAAGCCTGTATATATTTGTGTGTGTGTGTAAATGCTAGCCAACATGCATGTATAAAATTCTCACAATTTCAAGATCCAGTCCATGCACCATTCCAGTATAGTTCAGTAGTCCCTCCAATCCACTGTTTACAAAACTCCCATATAAGACCAGACAATATAAGATTACACATATTATATGCTGAAAGCAGCCTCAAACATTTAGATATAGTTTATATGGCTCTGCTGTGAAAATTTAGTTTTAAAAGAAGATTTATACTGACCAATTTGTCTAAAAAAATGAATTTGTATCAACAACTTTTCCATCTAATAACATTGTTATTACTAAGTAATAGGTAGTTGTGCTATTTTACTTCATATAATCCAACATTTAGCATTACCAAGATTCTGACAAGTGGAGACAGTTGGATATTGGAATCCTTTTTATTATTATTATTATTATTGAAAATGCAAAATTATTTTCAGAAAAACTTTTTTACAAAAATAAGATAATACATTTGAATCAGCAATTTTCCATGCAACTTTTTAACAGATTTGAGTTTGACAAACTAATTTTAATCAAAACAATTATTTCAAATTTTTATACTGTTCACCAAAGTACTCAAGGCAAACATATGGATAGTTCTGGCAATTCAAGCAATATGTTGGCATCCATTTTATCTTCTTTCTTGCTTCTACTCTTACTACTACTTTTTTTTTAATAACTGGAATGTGTTTGTTAGGTGTGACTGCATTCATTTCACTAAGAAAAACCCTTTGGCTTGAGTGAAAGTTCCAGTTAAACCCCCCTTGGCAGTGATGTGTTAATGATGACAATTTTCAGCATGAAATATGAAGAGGATATCTACAGTTTTAGAACAGTTCTGAAAATGATGAAGCCTGATTTACTCAGAGTACTTTAAAAAAAGTTTATTTGTACTGAGCATAGAATTTGTAAAAGTTGTGATGATAAAACTAATAAAAATGGGTATTTTAGTTTTTGATTTCTTTTCCTTATTCAATATTAATACAGCAAATCTTTGTTCTATTTAATATTTTACTTCCAATTTGAAGTTCTGTAGTAGTTTTGAGTTATTAAAAAGTGTGACAATAAAACACCAGTGGGTTAACCTTTTTGCTCAGTTGGTAGAGCAGTTGGTGAATCTAAGCCAAAGAAAAATTACCAGAAGAAAAACTGCTGCACAACATGGAGTCGTCCTATAACTCTGACATAAGGCCCAAGAACAGGCTTTTATTGTGACAGGGTAAGAATGTGGCAGTTTGAGTTGTTAAAAATTGCATTACTAGCAAGAATTAGTGGGTTAATGCTTTAGCTCAATCAGTAAGGAAAATTATCTGATGTATGACAGGGTTCAGGTTTGAATCTAGGCCAAAGAAATAACCACAGTTCCAGTGATTTATATTAGCAGCATATTCAGTTATAAATTTAAAAAAAAATCATACTTGTGAAATAATGCTTGATGCATCTCATGTTTCTAAGAGTAAAAATCAATGTTACCCATGACTACTTGCTTTTAAACAAGACAGAGTATTTGATATGTACAAACTGCTTAATCAGCTCTCTTTACAATAAAACACTTCAGGTGTTAATGCTTTGTCGACAAATTTAATCATTTCTTGTTGATGTATTGTTTGTTTCATTACTAGCAAGAAGTTGTGGGACTTTTTCTTCATCTTTACAGATAACATGGTATAAAAAATGGTTTACTGGAAACAGAAAATTTAGTTGTTATAGTATATTTAATATTTTGTGATTTATGTTCTCATGTTAAAATAATTTAATGAGCCATATGTGTTAGGATACATTTTTGAATATTTTTATTTCATATATATTAATATACTAAATTTTTGCATTTCTGCTAGGTCTCTCAAAGAGGACAGTATGTCGATTTCAGTGTTACTGGTGTCAAAAGATGTTTTTTCACAAAAGTCATGCAGAGCGGCACCAGTTTTATCACTGTAAAAAAAGACCAGCTAATCTGCAAAAGCAGTTTGTTTGTGAACTTTGTAAGAAAGAATATTGTAGACCTGAATTGTTGGAACAACACAAAATTATGTACCATTAAAAAGTAGAAATATTGTGATGGTTTAAAAGTCAGTAATAACTGAAAGTTAGGTAAAGTACTTTGTTCATGTAGAAAAATTTTTAATGTAGAGTTTGTACAAATCTTACTATGAAGTATTCTTAGTGTTAAATATAACAGCGTTAATCACTTGTTAATTTACACTTTGTTTAAAAGTCCATGCCTACAAGGGTTGTGGTTTTTATTTTAACTTTAGCTTCTGTATAGATTTACATATATATAGATATATATACCATGGAATATACTACTCTGATGATTTTAAAATTGAATTGTCTTAAATTATGAAAGTGTTTGTTACATGGCATTCTGTGGTTGTATATTTAACTTTTTGTTTTGTATCAAAGGTGTAAAGAAGAGAAAATGTTTGAGTAAAAATAATTATTGTGACTTTTGAAGCATTAGATGTACAAAGTACCTTTTCTTGGAATAATCTTGTCCTAATTTCTTGTTTGTATATCAAACATAAATGTAGTTTTTTTTTAAATATAATTATATTCCTATAAATCTTTTAAAGTAAATTATAAGTACATAT
This sequence comes from Limulus polyphemus, assembly GCF_000517525.1. Classification (NCBI taxonomy): domain Eukaryota; kingdom Metazoa; phylum Arthropoda; class Merostomata; order Xiphosura; family Limulidae; genus Limulus; species Limulus polyphemus. The sequence continues at coordinate 235,667 of NW_013667093.1, forward strand.
ATTAAATAATCTACAATGATTATTATTTTACTTTTTGTTTTCATTAGAAAATATTGCTGTCTTGTTTGTTAATGAATTAAATCACACTTGGTTCCAAAATAGGTATGATACCATACGAGTAGAAAATATGAAATCAATTTATTTGAAATGAGAATTTCATTGTAAATTTGGTTTAGCTAGATAGAAGCGGCTTTTAATATTAAGATACATATGGCAACTTTTGTTACATCTGTGTGTGTTATGTAATAACCTTTGCTACCCACAATATGGTTGACTGTTAGAAACATATATCTAGGTAGCTTACTACTTGATAATTCAAAGTTTTTATAGAAAAACATTTTAGTTATCTTTAAAATTGGTATTTATTTTTGAATATTTGTTTGTTCTTTTGTATTTTAATCTCTTTGTTGTTGTTTTTATCATTAGACTTCTAGTTGTCAGAAAGCTGCAATTTTTGTAAATGGTTTTGTTGTATACCTGCTTAATGTAGGCGTATTTGTTATTGGAATACAAACAACCCATGTGATTCAACACATATTTAGTTGAGTAATTTTATGGATTATGTAAGTGTTTAAACTTCTATATGAACCTTATATTTTGATTGAAATGAGTGGTGATATGCATACAAATTTACCTTGGAAAAAATTGAGATCCTATCATTAGTTATAAAGTATGAATTTGTAAGGTGCAAGGTTTGCCAGTAAACTGGAATTTACAATTTATATGTCTTTGTTGACTTGTTAATGTCAGAGTTGTAATAGTTACCTTAGTGCATGAATGTTAATTATGACTGAATTTAATCTGTTAGTTAGTTGACTTGAATTGTATTCTGGAAATAGTGAATGTAAACAAAGTAGAGTTTTTATTCCATGTTGCAATATTTATTAACATTGGATTTTGGTATGATGTGTGGTTAAAGTAGGTACATATGTTTGGCAAACAAAAAATGCTTTTGCTGCATTTGAATTGGATTATAAGAATATAGAGCAGTTATTGTCTTGTTTTCAACTTTATTACAAAATGTTTATTAACTGTGATAATACTAAATCAGAGCAGTATAAATTTTTCTATTAAGGTTTTTTATCACAAAGTCTGATTCTCATTATAACTTTTCAATATTAGACATTTTTTAAAGTCTGGTGACCAAATGGGGAGTTTATATATCTTATTCATTGCTAATTTTGTGATGTCTTATTCTATGGATAAATAAAGAGTATGTGTTTTAAGAGTTGTAAACTGACACATCTTGGCAAGTCTTTGTACATATATTTACAGACATGAGAACCAAATGTAACATACATTATTTTATGGCTGAAATAGTACTTTTATGATGATTACATTACCCCTTTTTTTTTACTTACAAGATTATACATTTCTCTATACAGTAGTAGAGTAATACTGAATACATTTCATTTCAACTTTTGATAAAAATGATTTCAAATACTTTAATTTTTTTTAGCTGTAATTTCAGACCTTTTCTTATCTACTAGGTATGGTGAGAGCAAACACTCGATTTCTTTGTCACTGGTGCCAAAAAACATTTATTCACAAAAGTCATGCAGAACGACACCAACTATACCACTGTAAGAAGAGGCCACCAGGTTTAGTCAGAGAAAGATTCATCTGTGAATATTGTCAAAAGGATTATTGTCGGCCAGAGGTGTTGCAACAGCACAGGTTAATGTGTAGCATGAAAAGAGAAGGAACACTGTGGAAGAATTTGATGGGAACAGATTACTGTAATTGAATTGAAGATGTGCCTTTATAGTTCAGTTAAAATTGTAACCACTTGCTCATTTTTATGGTACAGTAGGAGGTCTTAGTATATTATTGTTTTATCTGGTGATTAGTATACAAAATCAGATGTAAAGCTGTGGTCTTTTAGAGTTATTTGTATTGAAACAAAAATGCTTAGAATAATGATTTCAGGAAGTTCTTTTTTAATAGGGTTTAAAGAGGTTATGCATGGTTTGTGCAATTAGAGCAGTATTAGTCATTGTTAATTATTAAAAGTAATACAATTACATATTGTATAGGAACTAACTTGAGATAAGTTTATTCATTTAAAACCGTTTTTCTTTAAGAAATATATATATTAAATTAGAGAACTTTTTATGCAATTCAGTTGGTTTTGTTTGCTTACTTGTGTATCAATTGTGATATGTACACCTAGTGACAATGTGTTGAAAATTTTCTCATGCATATTTATGATTGATTTTAGATGGAAAGAAATATGCTACTGAAACTGAACTATTTATATTTGTGAGTTTGAGTTGATCCAAAGAAAGTGTTGTTTGTTTGTAAAATATATTAACTAAAGAATGCCATTGCATTTACAATCAGTGTACAGTAATTATGGTTTGGTCACTTGATAGTTTTACCATTAGTTCATTCGATCTAATTGTTTTAATTAAAATTGTGGAATTGAAGAATGACATTGTATTAATAGTCGACTGTACATCTTTGGTTAGTTATTAATCTCCCTTTAGTGTTATACTTGAGCTTACTGAAAGTGTTATCACCATTATGAGGGGGGTGTAAACATTAGAAATTGACATTAATACAGAGTTATGTTTAGTTTGTTCAAGTGAGAACACAGTTTAAAGTAGGTAGGTGACAGTCAAGATAGGCATATCTTCTGCTTTCCTTTCCCTGCCTGAAGTTTCAGTTCAGTGAGGTAAGTCCATTTGTAGTCTGACTCATTTTGAGTGGTTCTTTAATTGAAGCCATTTTCTTCTATTAGTTAGTTTAATATATGTAAGAACCAACCATCTCTGAAAGACTTAGTTTGATCTTAACTCTTAGAGGTTCTCTTCAAACTAATACAATTTTATAATCACAAGCAAGCATAATCCATTAATGATACAGCCAGTTGTGAAAGGTGCAATAATTATGGTAATAAAGTAAAATATCTTACCATTATCATTTTATAATTGACATAATTTCATGTATACAGAGCCATCTTTGGCTTTGAAAATAAAGTTTTATTTGTGTTTTATTACACTGTCATTTTACAAGTTTTCATTGTCATCTGGACAAAATTTAGTTCACTGGGAAAACAAATAACAGTAAAAGTTTAATTAGATCAAGTTGTATCTGTATACTGCATTCTTTGTTCACGTTCCAGGATTTTGATATACACCACCTTAATTCTATGTTTATGACATTATACATTGAGGCTAAAATTCTTTATATATTTGTTGCAATTTTTTCCACATTAAAGCTATAGCTTTCATCATTTGTTGAAACACCGACATATTGGTGTATAGAGCTGGGTTATTTAGCCAATATAATCGATTACCTATGACCATTGATTTCACTGAATAGCATCATGTAAACTAATTGTTTAATTATGATTAAATCAATTACTGTTATGAAAATAATCAATTAATCAAAGTTAGTATTCTTAACCCACATTTTGACCATCCTAAGACACCAGCCGTGAAAGGACAGAACACAACGGAAGACACCATGGCAGAACTTTCAAAAAAATGTGTCGAGTATCTTAGGGAAGTTTCATAATTACACAATGAAACCTAATTTATCTTTTGAGGAGGAGAAAGCTTTGTATAAATTAAAAAGTAATATCAACATTATAGTTAAAGAATCCAATAAAAGTAAAGGGTTTGTAACTTTAGCAAAGGATAGCTTTGATAAAAATATTTATACTCATTTATCAAATGAAGAAAATATCTAAAATTAAACAAAGATCCTACTAAAACATATAATAACTATTTGATAGTTGTATTGATGTATTTGATTATTTTTTTCCAACATTTATTTTAACTATTACTAGCTATTATTGTATCTGCCAAAAGAATTCCAGTCTTGTTTTTGGCATTTTAACATCTGCAACAGTGTTTCACTTTTTGCCTAAATATTTTTCAGTGCTTAAATATATTTCTTGTCTAAATGTTGTGATATATGCTTTAAAGTAAGTGTTCACTAGGAAAGATTACTTGACATATCACGAGAAATTCATGTGTAAAACTGGAATACTTACCAGCAAAGAAAGAAACTTCTTTGAAATAATCTGTGTTACACAAAATGAACCTACAAAAGCCTACTAGAAATTACAGCATGGGATGTCATAAAAGTAAAAATATAATATTTTGTCAAGAATGGGAAAAATCATCTTTATTCAGAAAACACTGCAAGAAAGTTTTGAAAATTACAAAAAGAGGCATATATTTTATAAATTTGATTCTGTTTAATTTGAAAATGTAATAAAATCTTCATTTTACACATGTTTGAGGGAGAAAAGTTTACAGTTTTAGCCATAATATATTACTTTCATCTTCACGTTTAGTATTGTACATGGTTTGTGCATTGTCTGTCCTGTAAAGTTTTTCTGTTATTATTATTGTTACAGTAACATGTACAAAATGTACAGTTGATAATAAAATATAGTTTGCAGTGTAGCATTAGAGATAAATATTTTATTTTACAGACCTGTGTAGAAAATGTTTGTGGTTGAAAACATTACAGTTCCTTTCTATAGTATGAGATATAAAATGTGTGAAATACAGAGATTAGTACTAGTAGAAAATCTGGAACCAGAAGCCTGTGTTTTATTTGGTTAATAATAAAAATAACAAAAAACTTGGTTTAAGTTAATCATAAATATTAATATTTTAAGTGCATAATATGTAGTTAAATGCTGTATGTATACATTTTCCCATCTTCAGATCTGTAAGTTTGTGTAACCCTTTTTAGTATTGAAACTGACAAAATAATAATAAAAGTCACCTCAGATTGAATAAAACTATTAATGTAACATGTGTTCCATGTTGTGGGTTTCTTTGTACCATCTAATGGACATATTTTTTGTTGGTTTTTTAAGTTCACTTTATTAAAGGCAGCTAAAGATCTTGCAACTATGGCAATGAAAGAAAGGTATATTGTTGCTGTTATTATTATTGTAGTGTACTTACCACTATCTGTTATTGTTTTAAGTTCACTTCAGTAAAGGCAGCTAAGGATCTTGCAACTATGGCAGTGAAAGAAAGGTATATTGTTGCTTCTATTATTAGTGTAGTGTACTTACCACTATCTGTTATTGTTTTAAGTTGGTAATTAAAAACCCTAAAACAAAAAATTGTTAGAAATTTTTGTTAGTTCTTCAACTATCTAAATTATTTTATGAACCAAATCTGATATGGTATTAATCTTTGAATGGGTTTTTTTACCTTACTTTTAGGTTTAGAGTTCACTAGAGGTTGACACAGGTACTTCTAAACCTGGGTACCTGTTTTAGTTGTTTTGTAATTTATTTTTTAACGTAAAAGATATTACATATACTGCTATGTGTTTTTCAGGATTTGATAATAACACACTTCTTATCTAGAGTTTATATTTATTCCAGCAGTGTTACATTGTATGTTGTTTTAGTCCTCACAGTATTTTATTTTAAGAGTGATGTAACTATGTATGTGTGTGATTATTTGTTTCTCATGTACTTATGCTCTGTCTTCTTCTTTTAGCAAATTTTTTTAGGCTTTGACTTTAACTGACAGGTAATTTGGAGTTAAAAATGCTTTGCTATAAATGAATATATGTCAAAATGTGTTGATGTTTAAGTACCTGCCATGCTTAAACAGTAGGAGAAATAGTAAGCTTTGAATTTGGGTAGAAATATCCAAAGTATAATTATTTGTAGAATATATTAACAGAGAGAGTACTCAACTGATGAAACATTGCATTCTAAAATTTATGTAGAAATGTAAATCTAATTAGCTATACTGATTCCAAGGTTGATTTTGAGTTTTACTCTAAGTACATAGACAGCTGTATATTGATTAAATTACTTGTGGTTAGTATTTGCTTATGGAAATTTGAAACCAAAACGTCATACATTGTACATATTGAGTGTCGTGTGTATCCTTGTGAGATATTAAAAAAGGTGATATTTTTGTATAAAATATATGATGCACATATGATGCACATTAAAATATGTAGGAAGTATTGTCTTGTCAGCATAAGTACTGAGATCAGTGATTGCATCAAATAATACATGTATATATGCTGGGGAATGTTATGTTAGTGTCTTTTCACCATTATTAATTATTCATTATTGTCACAATTGTGCAATGTAAAAAATTTTTGTGAGCAATATCTTTTTTTTTTCTGATTTAAGGTTTTGTTTCCTACTTTCTAATAGAAACCTGTGTAAAATCTTGTTAATCTTAGAAGATATTAACTTGTATGTTCAACAGCACAATACAAATTTTGGAATTATGCAGAAAGTTGTTGCTTGCTATTTTACTTTGTTAATGTATTCAAAACTATTAGTTTCTTTTGTAGAGCATTTATATAATATTTTATTTTATTAAGTAATAAAGTGATGTTTATTTTAAATAAATATTTTCCCATTCTTTTTAATCTCAAATACAGTTCTGAACTTGATAATGCATAAACTATTCTTTTTTTTTTTCAGAAAAACTCTGTATGAATGTATCCCAAATCTTTTGTGAAAATTTCATTTAACAAAATTTTACAGAGGTTTAAGTGCTAGGTAGTTTGATTATTGCAACTGACCAACAAAGAATGAAAGTTTAGAGTTTGTTGAAGTGTATGCTTGTTTGTATTTATTTGTTTAAAAATGTTTGTTAGAATACTCTTCTTTTAGTGCTAAATTTAACACTTTGCATATGACTAATAACTGTAAGAATCATAAAATAAAATAAATAACATTTGTTCCTGCTGTAAAAAAGTTAAAATGCTAAGATTGAATTGTGACAGATTAAAGAAAAGAGGAAATAAAATTTAGAAAGAAAAGTGATGTATTACAAACTAAAAAAAATGATTTCGTGATATTTAAGGTAGCACTATCCCTTAAAACTGGGCACATTTACATACTGAGAAAACACTGTTAAATATTTTAAATGCACACACTTAATAAAAGCTTATTGGCATTTAAGTGCAAAAAACTTTAATGGCTGTTTTCTCAAAATGCAGTTTTACGCAGGTCACCAAGTTAATAGCATAACTTCACCCTTAAAGCCAATATCAGTATGAAATTTAGCATACTTGTTGATATTACACTCTTTTCCTAACTTGAATTTTTTTTAATTAAGAAATCTTTACCAGTTGTCTTGTTTTGAGTCTAATTACCACTAATGAAGGCATTAATTAAAATTAATTGGCCATAATTCATTTTCTTATAACCTTCAAGTTGAGCACAAAACAAACGTATGATGTCGCACTTTCTGAAAGTACACTTTCAGTCACATATGTCATATACATAATTAATGCAGCATGGATAAAGAAATACATAACATAAACTGTTTTAACACCATAACTTTACTTAAGAATGATAAAAACATGAAAATTGATACACATGCTCTTTGTGAACATCCTCATGGCTTGAATTAAAAACTTTGAAAATTTTCTGCAATGGTGTGTTTAACAGTATTTCTTCAGCATGTAAGTTTGCCCAGTTTTAAGTGTCTTAGAATATATCAGAAATATAAAGCAGTGTGTATGAAAGAAAGTGACTTAATTTTCTACAAAACAACAGAACATAAACCTGGAGAGGAAAATTTTTCTAGTAAATTACATGATTTTTTTTTCATATGAGTGGAGCATGCTATATTTTAATGACTTACAGTGTTTGAAATTATTATTGATATGGTGAGTTATAATATACAAACACCATTATGTGGCACCACCTTTTACTGTGTGCAAATAAACAACATGAAAGTAATGTCACTTGTTGATAGTTTACATTCTGATTGGTTGTTATAAGTCAGAAAGTGACACGCCGGTATAAAGATTATAATAGTATAAGCAGTCATACTATGCTCAGTAGTAAAAGTATGAACCCATTCATGGCTGCAAGAACTAAAATGTCCCATGAAAAGTATGTACTTATCAGGGATAATTCATGCAAAAAATTTGACAAGACTATATTTGAGTAGAAACAGTATGCAAGTTTGTAAAAAGAGTACATTAAACTTCCATCTTAGTAATATAAGAGGTCAAGGTAGAAATCCATAACTCTATGAGAGTGATTTTTTTTTTTTTGTGGTTATGTTCTATTTGAGATAGATGATTGTCAGGTACAGATCTTTGCAATGGTGTGAAAGTGTCATCAAAAACAGTAAGGCTGTAAATATAGGTGTGAATGTTACCTTGAGAACATTAAGGTACACATTAGCATAAAGTGGTCTCAATGGATGAGTACCTATTTGAAAAATACTGCTGAGAAGAGGTAAATTAAACCAAGGGGTTAAAATGGAGGTTTGACCACAAAATGGGAATGAGCAAAGCTGGATATGTATCCTTTACAGGTGAATCCAATTTTGTATTGTTTGTCAACAATCAATGACATTTTGTTCAGTAGCAGAAAAGAGAACAATATCATAGTAAATGTACAAGATCTTCAATGAAGCATGGAGTGGAATTGGTACAAGTTGGGGGATAATTTTCAAATGGCAATATTGGTGATCTACATAAAATTGATAACTCTCTTGACAAATACTGATTCATTGTGCCTTTCTCTCAAGAACATGATTCATCTGGTGGGGATTAATATTCCAGTAAGACAATTATCCCAATCCTACAGAAAATGTGAAATGACGTCTTGATGGTAAAGAGACTGATGAAACACTTAATCATGGGTTGGCTTGTATAAAGTATTGAAACTTATGTGCTTATTAAAACTGTGAAGGTCAAAAGGCAATCAAGTTACTTGTCTGATCCGCTGGGAGTAATACAGGACATTTGGAATAATATTCCACATTTGTGTATTGATAAATTGTGTAGCAGCATAGAAACAAATTTTAAGGCTCTGCGTAAAGCAGAAGGTTAATATACAAAATATTAGTTTAGTATACATCTTATTCAATTTTCTTTTGCATTTCCTTTGATAATTTTTTACCATTAATAAATTCACCACTTAGTTGCTGTTACTCATTGTTTGTAACTACTGAGTGTATATTGTTTTTATAATGTTTCCATTACTGTGAGATGCAATATATTTTCCTATTGCACTATAAAAATATTTGTATTCAAAGTTTTATGAAGTTACTTAAAAATTACTTCTTTCATACTTTTTAGAATTAAAAGTAAATAGTTTTTATAATTCTTTTATTCCCATGACTTTTTTTGGTTTTAGCTTTGAAATATTTAGATGATAGACTGTATCTGAAGTCTAATGTCTTATAGAAAATTTTTATTTGTTCTGATGTGGTGAGAAAGAGCATGCTTCAACAGTTTGTTTTATCCTCAAAACATGGATGCAACCTGTGCTTCAATATTTTCACGAAAATATTACCTGGAATACCACAGGAACAGTGTGTGGAATGTACAAATATATTCTGTAACCAACTGACCTGAATATAATCATTGAAAAGTTAAAAAATAGGTAGCTAAGGAATATGTCATTGATGACAAAGAAACCAACTAGTAAAAGTGGTTAATATCATAAAAAATTGTCAACTGGCAGTTCCTTTTTGTAACTGTTCATAGGTTGTGTTGATACATACTATTTTTTTCCAATTTTGACCTCTTGTATTCGTTCAAATGGTAAAATTATGTACTTTGTTTTATGAATTTATTAACAACTTTTCATAAATTTTTTCTGACATTTTAGTTATGTGTCCTCTTTTAAAGCTTAAATATTTGTATTTGTAAGTATTTGACAATTGTGTAATCACACCCTTCTACGAAGTTTCAGCAGAACATAATCAACCTTTGTAGGGAAACTCCCGAGACTGTGGATGTGAATTTATCAAGAGAAATTCAATCTTTTCATGTCCCAAGTGGCATTTGAAGACTTTGATGTTCTAAATGTATTGTGTACCTAATTCCTTATCACAGTAAATTGTTTTTAGGTATGCTGTTTTCTTATGACTGACTTGTTAATCACTTATATAGAATGCTTTTTGTACAAGCTATGCACACAAACACACACTTATAGATATGTGTATACAGAGGGTTGAATATGTTATAGTAAACTGATTTTAAATATGCATATCAGCAACTTTATACGCCCAGTGTAAAGTCATGGTAGAATGAAATGTGTCAGCATTACATTTTGTTGTTGTTTGGCATTTTGTAGGTAGTGTGATGTCATCACCAAATTGTTTGATTTTTGGAAGGATATGTAATAGATCTTTCCAATGCAAACTATTCATACATTCAGATCATAAAGATGCATTCAGATTGGGGTCTTAGAATTTTCACGATCGAGATATCCCATTTACTTAATGGCACTGGCAAACGAAGGAATGCAGATCAACTTGGGGAACAAGGACCATCCAAAAGAGACCTGTAACAAGTCAAACATTAGCTGTGGTAAGCAAAATAAGGTATCTTGTAACAGTTGAGTATCCATGAACACATAAGCCAATGGCAAAAACCATCCAAATGTTCCAGAAATACTATGCAAACTAATTAACATTCACATAACCTCAAGCAGTTGGAAGATGAAACAAATATTCATTCAATTCCATGTGAAGACACACTGATCAATTTGCCAGATGCAGCTCTTATGGATTCACTTCAGCTAGACTGTTGGAATGTGCACTGGGAAACCATTTCTCTTGTACACTAGGTGGATTATGAAAATATGCAAGCATCAGTGTTGTGCTCTGAATCTGATACTCGTATGATTGAGCCTTTTGCAGTGGAAGCTACACTGCAAGAGTATAGTCAGGATGCACAGTTGTGAGATTGAGCATGATCACACATCGTGATATGGAATGTAACAATGTGGTGAAGCTCCAAAATTGTTTTAATGTAAAGTACTCAACCTCCAGTTGTAATCATTCTAACTTATGGTATGTACATGCCACATGAACAACAATCAGACACACACACACAAACACACACATAAACAACATTAAATTACACACACATCACACTTCTTTCTAAAACCTTTACTAACTGTATCACTAAAGTTAATTTAGTTGCAGGATAAGTGAAAAAGTATTGTAATTAAAAATTGTGTAAGAGATGTGATGTTTTTTTTTTACTTTGCTGTGCTTACTGGCAAAAAGTTTTGATTTAGAAATTTTTCTTTTGAACAACTATATACTTCATTTTTATCAAATAACTGAATTTTCAATTGTTACAAGTCAACAGAAACAAAGTTTGAAAATTATTTAAATCTTACAATTCTTTAGTTCTTTATGAATGTATATTTCAAGACGAGATTAACAATATCTAGGTTGTTTTACTTGTTTAGTTCTTTATGAATGTATATTTCAAGAGAGATTAACAATATCTAGGTTGTTTTACTTCTTTAGTTCTTTATGAATGTATATTTCAAGAGAGATTAATGATATCTAGGTTGTTTTACTTCTTTAGTTCTTTATGAATGTATATTTCAAGACAAATTAACGATATCTAGGTTGTTTTACTTGTTTAGTTCTTTATGAATGTATATTTCAAGAGAGATTAACAATATCTAGGTTGTTTTACTTCTTTAGTTCTTTATGAATGTATATTTCAAGAGAGATTAATGATATCTAGGTTGTTTTACTTTTTTGCATTCAATATTGAGTTATATACTTTTTTGAATAGTTTTCCTTCAAAAAGGAAGAGACTCGTACTTTGGTATTATAGTGTTCTCAAATACAGGGTGTATAGAAATTGTTCAATAAAGTTTAATCTTATTATATAACCTTAAACATTCTGCCTATGATTTAATATGTTTTATAAACTAAACATAAAACACAACTTCTTATAGACTGCGATGTGTATTTTTACTTGACACACATTCTTAACACAAGTATTTAATACTTGTATTTCTTATGCTTTTGTTTTGTATTTGATCCCGATAACAAGGTTCTTAGATTTTGCAAGATTCAAGGGACAACTTTAAACAGGGATGAAACACAGGGAACTAAATGAAACTGATAATCTCTTTTATATATTTAACTAGATTTAAAAAAAAACTTGCTGAAACAGCACAATATAAGTGATATTATAATTGTACTAGCAGAAATAATGAAATGGGACATCTGTAAGAATTAATTGCTTGAAACAGATCATCATTACTTAATTTCATTTCTGTTGAATATAACCTGTTGTATTTTTGTTATCATAAAAATTAAGTAATATATATTATATACACACAACAGGGGCCTATTTTTTGTTTGTGTTCAAAACGTTTTACAGAGTGTGTTGCCATGCAAGTAGTTTTTAACATGTTTTTTTTTATACATGTCATTTATGTATAAATATAATTATTTCTACAACTTCTCTATTCCATCAGATATTTGTTGTTATAAATCGTTCATAATAATGTTGAAACTTTTTTATAGATTTAATTACACAGGCCTGCAAATTTAAATTTCATAAAAGTTGTTTTGGTTTTAATAACAAATTTTTCATAATTTACTATGCAGATTTCGAAAATAATATTCATTTTTTTTCAATCACATAAGGAGTTTTTACAAATTGGATAGAAAAACTTACTTAGATCAAATTATTATTTTGCTTTCCACAATGAACAGTTTTTATACTTTATTTGTGAACAAAAATACAAACAAACTGAAGAAAAGGGAAGGACATTGATGTCAAACGAATATGCATTCTCATTTATCCTAATTTTTTTGTGTGAAATCTACGTCTTTTAGTCTCAAAACTATGTGTTGTGGTCTTTCATATATTGCATTATGATGTTTTGTGGAAAATCTGTACGTGATAGAGAAAAATGGATATAATTTTCAGATTCAGCATACAGGGATTACTGTCAAATATGTAAAAATTTCAAGATCATAAAAACCATTGCAGGCCTGTGTTATCTGTTGGATTAGACCTTTCACAATAAAATGTGATCCCATACACACCTTATGTCTACAAGTATGTGATAATGCTCTTGCACTTACCACATTTGTTTTAATGATCAGATTAGTTTTTTGATATATTTATATATAGACACACTGCAGTATTCTTACTGAAAATAAGTTTTAAAAAGGGGGGGGACAAAGAGGAGGAGGAAGTGGCTACTCCAATCTCTTAGTGTGGTCTTTCTCAAGAAAGGTGTAAATAAGACAGCTTGCTATCAGTAACCCACTTTGCTTATATATAATATGTGGATTATAAATATGTCCTTATGTCATATTTGTATAGACATCATACTGAGATAGGTGACCCTCTACCTTTTTTAACAAATATACTTAATGCTTAGCTGTTTAGCCTGGTGCTTATGGTGTTTGACTCACAATCTACAGATCATAGATTCAAATCCCATTACCAAACATGCTAACCCCTTCAGCTGTGGTGATGTTATAATGTGATAGTCAGTACCTCTTTTCATAGGTAAAGAATAGTCTAACTAGATGCCTTCCCTCTGGTATATTACTTCTAAGTACTCGAGTAGCTTTATGCATATAGTTAAAGGACAAAAGGGGACCAGTTGTTCCATTTAGGCTGCCCCATCCACTATACTAAACTCTAAAATAAAAATAAAATACTCAAAGCCAGCCCTTATAAATGAAATACTTATAAAGCCTTCCCTTAAACTCTCTAAATTAATTGCATCTACCACATCTGAAGGCAACATTTAAAGACCAAACACTCTATTAGAAAAATAATAGTTGTCTTAATTTAAGGTGACTCCTATCCTGCCAAAATATGTGTGTGTCCCATAGTCTTACTATAGTCACCATTAAATATGAAAAAATGATCCTTTCTTAACTCTTCTTTTTTTTTCAAGATAAAATTTTGGAGATCTTAACCTATCCTTGTATGACAGTCTTTTCATTCCATGTATCATCCTAGTAACCCTCCTTTGAATGCTTTCCATTGATTCAATGCCCTTTTTAAGGTAAGGAACCCAAGACTGAATTAAGTATTCCAAATGTGGCCTGACCATCGAGTTATACAATAATGTATTTGGTATTTCTGTACATACAACCTAAAATCCTATTTTCCCTGCCATTAACATCATCACATTGCTTGGATGGTTAAAGAGAACACCAGTATCTCTTTTTTTTCTTCCATAACACTTTTAAAGTTATTCCCATCAAAATTATACTCATAATCCAAGTTGTGATACCCCGCATACATTACCTTGCATTTATTGTAATTAAAAGCCATCCACTATTTATTTGTCCAACTCACTAATCAGTCCAGATCCTTCTTTAAAGTAGCAGCATCTTTGTCACATCCAAGTAACATCCAAAACTTTAATTCTGTCAGCAACTTTAAATTAGACTTTTTATTACACTGGAACCTGGTTATGCTGTAAAGCCTGCAAAGCACCTTTAAGCTAATTCTTCATTTAATCATAAAAAGCATAGTTTTTGGCTTTTCTCTGCATATAGATGCTTGATACATTAAGAATGATTGAAAATAAATTGAGTAGTAATTAATATAGATTTAATAGATATTTGTTGTTACTTTATTAACGTTTTTATGCTTATACTGTGAGCTAAAAATGGCTGCTACTATGATTTTGCCTTGTTTATGAGGGTGTTACTGTCCTAATTTAGGATCTTCTTTTTTAATAAGTTCTTAAAAATGTTAAAAAAGAGAAAGAAAGGAGGCCTTGCAAGGATGTTTGCCATGGAGCCTGTGCTGGCTCTCAATGCTCCTGTATGTACATTGTGGGCTAACCTGGTTATTAACTTGAGCAATCCTATTTTTTTCTATAAAGAAAATGCTACTTTAAATTTGGAACCAAAATTTTATTATTCCTTTTCTCCATATGCACCAAGCATCAAATTTAATTGAACATTGATCACTTGCACTCATATTCTTCCCAATCTCCACACTGTCAACCAGTATTTGAAGTTAACAATAAATCTAAAATAGCATTGTTCCTAGTGGGTTCCCTATCCAATTGGTGAAGAAAACCATTTTGAACAGTGTCCTAGAAACCCTATATGGCTGCAATTAAAATGTCCAATAATTATAACATCATTAGCAACTGGATTCTTTATCTCACTGTATAGTTTCTCATTAATCTCATCTGGTGGTCTGTAACAAATTTCAACAAAAACCTTCTTCCCTTATAACCACTAAAAGAAACCCAAATATATTCAATCTCATTGCTATTAGTTTTGTTATCCTCAACTTGAACAAATTCTAACTCTCGTTTTATATATAAAGCCTCTCATTCCTCTCTTTCACTATTAACCAAAAACTGTTTCAAAGAATATTCCTGTCATCAAAATTGTCGACATTTAGCCAAATTTCATGTATTTCCATTTTATAAAAATCTGTTCTGACCAGTACTCTATTATTCATTTTATTTACTATACTTCTAACATTACAATAATAAAAATTTATCATACCATTAAAACTATTTTTGTGCTTTGTTTCTACGCTATACTTTTCTCTACATTTTATGTTTTTATCAATATTCTGGCCCTCATCAATGTCTAGTCCTAGTTCAATGTTGTTCTTACAGCTGAGTTAATAGTTCCTGCAAACAAGCCAGCTCCTATTCTATTTAAATGTAAACCATCCATTCCAAAAAACTTCATTTTCCTATTGAACTGATGCCACAAATCCAACCTGCTCATACTTACATGTTAAACTAAGTGACCTTGTAATTTTAGTTAGTGACCTTCTTATAATTTCATCACTACAATTAAGTCATGGTTGTATCCCTGACAGAATTAAGTTATTATGGCTCTTTTCTGTGAATACCTTTATCAATGCCTTGTACTTAACAGTTAGCTCCTCTGTCCAACCCTTCCCTACATCATTAATTCCTATGTGCACTAAGATACTACATCACTACTAGCACCCAGTACTGTATCACATGTTTTCATGGTTATATTCCCCACCTGTACCTGGATAGTATAATCCAATTCTTTTCTCTCTATTTACTCCACTGATTATTCTATCCACTTGTTGTTCTAAAAAACCTTCTGTATAATAAGAGCCTCCTTTTGTTTTTCATTACCATCCCTATCTGTCCGTTTTGTTATCCTTCCCTCCCCTAGTTCCTCACCTGTACAACCTAAAGGCTGAAATCTGTTACTTAATAGAATCTTCTCAATATAATTAAATCCACTAATACTAGACCTGTTAATACTGGTTTTGGTTTATTCCAGTTTTGTCTACTTCCATTTAGTCTATTCCAATGGAATCATATACCAAAATAAATGTTTTATATTTTTTCTCTATATTTGGTTTGCTGCATTATTGCAAATGAAAAAATTTAAAGCAGTATTATAATTTCTTGAGAACAAGCTAGGTTTTTTTATATGATATATTTGTCGTGTATATGTTCCTGCACATAAAAAATATTGATGTTTGAATGTTTTAAAAGTCTGTTGCATTATATTGTAAACAGTATAAATACAAAATGCTTTGTAAAAATTATGCCAAAGTGATTTTTATATCTAAACTTTATTTTGTATTTGACAACCTGATGATTGTATTTTTTCAGGTTTATTCCCATTTAGTCTATTGCCAATGGGAGTTGACGAACTGGGATGTTACCTGGTTTTAACTTCCTGAAAAGCATAATTAGCTGCATGCAAAATCTTAAGTTCCTCTTTAAATCCTGCTGCCATTTCCCACAGTTTACCTTTCTCCTTATTTGTAATCTATACCCTATTTAGAATAGCCTCCAGTGTCTCCTCCATCCTACAAACTACAAACACACTGCACATCTTCACTACTAGCTTCTTTAAATGTGCATGCTCTACACAAGATCCCAAATAAAACTCGATAGTTTCACTTATTGCACGTAAAAAACTGTGAGCACTTAACACCTACCTCACTCTTAACCATTATAGCCTGGCAATAAATAATACTAAATACAAGTATTCTTATTGAAAACACTGATAAACTTAACGTTAGAGTTAAATATGCTATTTTATTAATACTTTATCTTCTCACTAAAGTAATTAAGTTTATCTTTAAAATGATAACTTGTCTTTATATTATACTTATGTAATAATAGAATGTTTTATAACTGAATAAATGTAAATTAGAACTAGAGTCATGTTACACTTACTAAGTCAAACTGTAGATTAAACACTACTGAATTGTTGATCATTTTAACCTCAAAATCCCATATTAACCAATGCTTATACTCTTAACTGCAAACATTAGTACCACACCTATGATGTACATCATGTTTCTAGTTCCACAAAACTAAATGCTAATTTAAACAATTTACTAATGTAATAAATTATTAGCAGTTATCAAGAAACACTAACTTAAACTTTTAAGTTAAACAAATTTTCCTTCTTACTTACCTAACACAAGTGAAAATTCTTGATTTCAATCTAATATTTAATATCTTTATTATCCTATAACCTAGTACCAGTAATTTCCTGAAAAAAAAAAGCCTAACAATCTAGTATTAATCCTAATGTCATAACTTTACACTTAGTTGTACCTGTAGTAATAAAACCTAAAAGTTCTACTCCCAAAAAATTAACTAAAATACACCACAATAATAACTCTAGACTTTAGAAATATACTTATTATCTTCAGAAGAATGTTATAACATACAGCTACAATTATTTCTTTGTCTCATAGTTCAAATAATTCTTCTGTTATTCTCCACAGTGTGAAATTCAACAAAAACAGTTTATCAGTCCAGGTACCTTTAGGTGGCTATGCTACACCTTGATGAAAAAAAAATCTTTATTTTATTGTATATAAATAAGTTATTAAATTTACAGATCACTTCAATGATCAAAAGGTTTTAGTAGAATTATACGACAAAGCATATTAAAATACAGATGGAAATTCCAGTTAAGCTAGTTAAAAGGAAAAGTACAAAAATTACACATAGGTGTTTGCATTGTTGTTACACGTTCTACTTTCCAGTAAACTAATTTCTGTATATGTAGACAATATTGTCTCCACAAGCTTAAAAACATCCATATATATATATATATATAGTGAATAAAAATAAGAAAGCACATGTAAAAAATGCTATCAAAGACAAGAAGTGAAAAATGAAAGGTTTTTGTGATATTGTATAGTTAGCTTTATTTATGTTACTTGTATTGAAGAGAAACAATTTACAAACAGTTGTGACATATGCATTGTAAGTTGTGATGATTTATGAACATAGAAATCAGTCTGCACTGAAACAGGGTTGTTTTCTGGGCCATATGTTTATACACACAGTTATAGAATCAAGTTTGTTTGAGTTTAGTAATGTTAAAATGTACAAATTAGTTGTGTCCAAGATAAGGTGAAACAAATTATTCTTAGCATTGTTGATTGATAGTTGGTCTAGAAGTGAATATTAATAAATTTCTGTGACCCATAGTTGAAGATGCACGTTGTTAACTGATAAAGGCTGAAGAAAAAGTATTAAGTAACGCACCAATAAGATTCAGTAGAGACATATAATTCTACAATAAAAATACTCTACAAAAAAAACAACAACATAACTTGGAATAGATTTAAGTTTTAGTATTCTACAGAAATCAGCTAATATTGATCTACTATGAAAGAAAATATACATGCTCATTTTGATTCTGTGAAAAAAAATTAATTTGAGCTCTTATTCAGAACACAAGTATAATTAGTACTGAATGTAAAATGTAAATAACACTACATTTATGTTTAGCATAGAAAAAAATATCTGAATGTTGCTAAATTATATTCTTTGACCATTTTCAATTAACATTATGATATCTGTTGAAGTATTTGTATTTTTTAACTGTAATGAAAAAAAAGATGACTAGTTTATGTGACATACAAACAAAAGATTATTATAATCTAAGTAAAAGTGAATCAGTGAGAAATCAGCTAAACTCACAAAATACTTTAAATGATGAATTTTTCAGATTGTTAAGAATTTGAAGCTTGTATATATATTTTATATATATATTTATTTATAAATGTTGTATTTGTATATGTATGTATTTAGGATTATGCTATAGTTTGAATTTTTATAGCTACTAAACTTTGTTTTCATCAACTTTTTACAGATTTTCTTGGAGATCAACATAGATCAAACAGTCTGTTGATTTCTAGTAAAACACCTAATAGAAAAACAAGATTTTGTGCCTATTGTCATCGTTCCATTCATTATGCAAGCTTTGCCCGACATGTAAACAATCTTTGTTGTGTATGAATCATATTAAATCATGCTTGTTTCGCCTGTGTTCCACAAGCACATCCTTACGACTGTAAGTTTTGCCACAAAGTTCACAGCTAAAATACTCCCTCACTTCTCTGTGGGTTCTGACAATGTTAACAAATTTGTATCTGCTGTTAATATTAACATCAAAGTTACAATTTTTGACTTAATAATATCAAACAGAAAAAATAAAACAATTATACATTTATGAATTTCTTTAAACTGTTGTAAACTAGTTTGCTGTAAATGTTTCTATGAACTACTTCAAACATCGAAGTATTAGTAATACGTTAACATTTTGTATAACAGAAACTAATTATTTCTATTTTCAAATCTATTATTCTCTTCAAACCAGTCTGGTGGTAAACATTGATAATTTATTTTATTTCTGTAAGTAAGTTTGATTCATAAAAGCCTTCTGCTGGCAGATAATTCCTCGTGTTAATATGAAGAAAATGTAGTTTGAGAAAGTACAGTGGTTTTGTAGACTACATTAAGTTTGTGGGTTTTGAAAATCAATGTGTCATTAGAGTATCCAATTTTGAGGATATGTTATCAAAATGTTTTGAATACTTTTTTTTTCTTTGACATAACTATGATGAAAGATAGAATTTGTCTTTCATAAGTGCTTGATTTTAATTAAATGACTGCTACTCTAGTTAAATTTATTTCAGTATGCTCAGTAAGTTTTAATCTTATAATATTTTGAGGACCAACATTTTATTTTAATGTAAAGTGACAATATAATGAAACTTGAAAATTGTTTCATGTAGAATGAAAGGCTTATGAGCTCAGCAATATTATTTTTTTAACAAAGCAAAAGTGATGTAATTAGTTTAAATAATACATTGTTTAGAAACAAAAGTATATAAAGATTACAGTGATTTCTTACAAATATTAATACCAGTAATACTTAAGAAAAATTACATCATAATAAGAACTGGCTAATCATAATTGTCATAAAAAATAGGTATTTTTATAGTTGTATTCCTTAAATAATCTTTTTCCTGATGTATTATGCTAAAGAATCATTAAACAATTATGTCAAGCTATTCTTCCTGCCTCAGTGTGAGATAATATGTTGTCTTATTAAAAGTGTGTGTGTTGTTCAATAGGCAAACATTAAATTTAATTGATCAATCCAAATTTGTTTATCAAATTGTTACATTTTGGTTTGTTTCAAATAATTATGAATCAGTACTAATACATATTTTGTAAATTTACTATTAATTTGTAAAATTTTAATAAAATATTATAATTTAGAAAGCCTATTAAATTACTTTGTTTAAAACCACTTTATTTTATCCCAAATTAGAAAGTACTATAACATTGTATTGGAAGATATTATATCCTTGAAAAAAGATGTGTAAGTTATGTTTTACAGCTATTTATGTCTGATGGAAATACCTTTTTAAATTTAACCCTATTTTGGCAGGAAATACACAGCTATGTTTCTCTATTAAGAATTCATCTAAATACTATGTGTGTTGATAAATTTTTCTAGCACTTCTTCTTGGGTCTGAAAGTTCATCGTCTTCTGCCAAGACATCCAACTTAAAAAACAAACTGTGTCCATACTGTCAGCGCCTGGTTCATCAAGCAGGTTTCGCTCGACACCTGAATACACACAGAGAAGTAAGGGAATACTTCAACTGTGATGTGTGTGGCAAGATGTACAGTCGGAAAGATAGTGTAGTAGAGCATAAACGCAGCAAACATGGGTTTACATGATTCAGATAGTAACAAATAATTGGGGAAGTATGATAACACATTTATTGAACATGATAAAGAGGAAAATGTTTCTTTCCTCCAAAGTTGATTTCAGTATCTGTTAGAATTTGTTTTCTTATGATGTAAAATGTTTGCACTGGGTGTAGCAGTACTTGTTTCAATTTATCCTTATTCTTATTTATTATTTGAACATACTGAACTGATATTATATTACTTAGCTTTAAAGAAAATCATACAATGATGTATTAGTTTTATGATTTAATAAGCATCAACAAAATTGTCTAGAATAGTATTAAAGCCAAATAAGTGCAATGAAATTTCACTTTTTTCTTTTTGGAACAGACACAATTTATTTGATATTCAACTATTTGTTCTGAAAAGTAATTAAAAGCTATTGTTATGATTGCTTTTGCATTCCTGTATATAATGATCATGTAGTAATTTCTGCCAGTGTTTTTCTTGAGTTTTAGAGAAACTATGATTCTGTCTTCTAAGTTTTAGTTCTATATACTCATTTGCAGTTCATCCTCATTTTGAGCATTAAAAGCATTGATCTTTCATCTTATGTATTCTGTATTATTAAAAAAGAACTATTTCAATAGTGTATTGTGACTGATATTTTCTCAAGAACATATCATGAACCTTGGTACAGTTGTGTATTATGTCTGTGTTTTTTGCTGATTTGGTCTGACTAAACTATTTACATGGAAAGATTATAACATTGTTTTCTTCCTCTCTCCAGAATACATAATTGCTCTGGTTGCTCTTTTAATGTCTGTTAATTGTAACATTTCACTTTCATTTAAATTATTTTGTTATCACATTTCATTACATTTTATTAATCTGTCTCTAAATACTTAAAATAAAAATAAATTGATTTTTAGTTTAGGTTTTGAAATTCTTGGATGTCAGTGTGGTGAACAGTTTAATATTATTTTTATGTTTTATTGCATTTTAAGGTTAATAGTGATTCAACAAAAGTCTTTAACAAAGATGTCTGTTTTTATAAATTTATTGTTGCATATGTTTGACAAGATTATACCCTTGGTAGCTGAGAAAAAGTATAAACTTGAGAGTTAGAAGGATGTTATGCATTTGTCTCATAGAAATGTTGAATTTTCCCCAAAGATCTATGTTATGAGAATTATAGGAATCAATGGTTTAATGAAATTTTTGTTTTCAAATTGAAACTATGAGAAAAATAAAGTCAAATTTGTTTTAAAATGAATAAATGATGTATATAATTAAAAAGATATGTCTAAATAGTATATGATTTTTGTCTAGTGATATGGATAAATATAGGTATATTCATAATTTTATAGTTCTGAGAACTAGCCACACAAATTAAATCAATTTTCATTGTGTTTTAACCTTGTTTCTTCCTTGACTGCAGCAGGCTTAGGAACAAGCATAGGGCACTTCGGATCTCCTTATATTATGGCCTTTGGCAAAACATCAAGTATCAAGAATAAACTGTGTCCTTATTGCCACCGCTTTGTTCATCAAGCAGGTTTTGCGCGACACTTGAACACTCATCGGGAGGTCAGACAGTGTTTTTCCTGTGATATATGTGGAAAGACGTACAGTCGCAAAGATCACCTGCATGGTCACAAACGACACAAGCATAGTTGAATTTCTTCATGACTTGTTAAAAACTTGGAACTATGTACTTGAACATTAAATAATTAAAATGATAAAAAATTTTATATCAAAATCAAATCCCTTTTTTATTTTATGAAAGTTTTTCAATTTCCTTATAATTTCTTCCAAAAATACACTACAATTGTAAATATTTATTGACTTTTCTGTTATAAATTTTTTTGACATTATCATATTTCAAGGTTTGGATCTCATATGATCTAATTTGTTTCTGGAGACCATATCTCTGTAATAAGCTTTAAAAATAATTGCTTAGCTGTTAACTATTGTATGAAATATAAGTGACTTTTTATTCTGGAAAGGATATTTTAATTTAAGACACTGTGTTGTGATTTTTATCAAATATAAAGATTCATTAATAAACCTGGAAGTTTGATGTAATGATTAGAATTGTTTCTGTTTTTTTTTCCATAATTAAAACAGCTTGCACAAAAAAGCATTCCATACATCGTGTTGTGTAAAATAATCAGGAGCAAATGTTTTAGTGGGTTATAAGTGTTAATAAAATAGAAAAAAAGTTACAGTGACTTAATTTCTTTTTTGTGTTTGTGTGTGTATGTATGTATATACTTCTTGAGATGTAAGTTGTTTGTAGTGTCTTGCGGATAAAATTTCATCATGTTGTATAGGTGCTATAAACTAATGCTCTGGGTAATTACAATTGTTTCAAAATTATTAATAGGCATGTGGGAGCATGATAGTTGAATTTAGGCATGTTATAGTACTAAACAATAGGTGTGTAGGAGTGTGATGGTTGAAAATACATGTTACTAATATGAATTGATCAGAAATGAGAACTACCTGAAAGCAGTTGTCTGTTTAATGGGGATTGTTTTTAAATAAAATAGGTAACCAGTTAATCAAAGTCACTTTATTTAATTGTAAGTTATAATTTTTTTCCTCATTGAAAACAGAAAAATATAGTTAGTTGTAATAAGAATTACTACATCTCTGCTAAAAGCAAACTCTGTTATTTATAATACTGTTTAAAAGTTGTTATGGATGATGAACTGTTTCTCACAGTTAAAACTTTTATTTTTTTGTAATTCAAAAATGTTTAATGATAAAAATACTACCTCAGCAAAGTTGTTAAACATTCTATCATAACAATGCAGTTATCATTTGATATCTTATACTATAGTACACGATTCCCATGGGTCAGGGAAACAAGGTAAAGTTGGTAAATTTTATTTCACAAATAAAAACCATGAAGTGTCGGTGAATTTCATATGTGATTCAGTGATGGTTGTAGGGCAAAGTTGGCAACAAAAAAAAACTATATTATTATTAGCACCAAAAAAAAATTGTTTACATGTTAATACTGGTACATTGAGCACATCTGTATATATATATATATATATATAAACATTGTTTTGACTACATCAGTCTGGTTACCACTATTTGTCATGAAGGCAGCCATAATACATTATGTCAGTAATAACCGAGTTCCTTCCTAAACAGGTTGGACATGATTTCATCTCGTCTTCCTAAACTTAGGTCATTGAGGATCGTTTTACTACAGACTAAAATCCCTCAGTAACTTGCTAGTTAGAGATAGGCTATTTCCAGTAAATGAGTTAGTTTGAAGTTTTAGGGGATTAATAAGACAGTCCTCATAAGAGTAGACATAGAAAAAACATGTGATACCACAAGTATGTTACTTCATTGCCATATTTGTGTAGGAAAGGATGTCAGAATGAAAAATAACAGTATTATTATTATTTCAGTAAAGCCTGGCTGGTCAAAGATAGAATATATGTACACAGATTTCTTGAATTATCATTTTTAGTTCATATCTGTACTAACATTATTCATTTCCATTAATTATCAAAAATAACTATAATGATTATATAGATTAATAACATCATAAATTTAAAGTCATAAAGCCAAACATACCTCACTAAGCATTGAACATAGCATGTGATGCCATGATGCATAGTACAGGTTAGGGAGGGGTCATTGATAGGAAGTATCTCTAAGTGCCAGATATAGTATTACCATATATCACAAAGTATGGATGACAATGTATAATATGACTGTTTTGTGGATAACCACTTTTAGAAAGAATATCGAAATGCAAAATATTTCATTGACAGTAATGAGTAATATGGCACATGTAAGGGTGTTTGTTGTCCATGAATCTTTGTAGAAACAGTTGAACATGTCATGCTTTTGGCTAATTATCTATTATTTAATGAATATGTCATGTTTACTTAATAATCTAAGTTCATGCATAAGATATCTGAGTAATACATGTCAGGAAAACTTACTGTTTGTCAGGCAACAAACAAGATACTATGGGCAGAAAAGAATCAAGACTGAAGGTGCAGCATTGCAAAAGTATATCAATAGTTTTGGTATTGTTTTGAAGCTAAAGGCTTTCAGAACGTGGTATGCTCTTGAGATCAAGATATTAATTTGTATGGTGATTTGTAGCACTAATATGTTCAAGTATCAGTGATGTGTTAGTGTTTTTCATTGTCTGAATCCAAGGACCATAGATGAATAAACATAATGTGAGTGCTTTTAGTAACAGTTTTATTTAGTAGCAGTAACGGTTTAATGTAATAAATAACATTATGTAAAATGTGACACTTGAGTGGTGTAATACTTTAATGCAATATTATTATCTGTGACAAACATAATAATGTTTGTGTCTGAGCCAGTTACCATAGCTTCTACAAGTACAACTGTATATTGTGATGATGTAGTAGTGTAATGGATGTGTAAATGTTTTATCAGCAGGTCTGATTCTGTGTATGAAGTGTCCTGTAGAAATGATCAGAAGTTAAAACTTAGTTAATTGTAAGTATGATCTTGTGAATGAACAAAACTTGAGTAAAATATAATCTATCAATTAGTATATGATCTGGTTAATTCAAGGATTTCGGTTAGTTTGATATAGATGAACTTGATACACACAGTTTTAAAGCACATATAGTGTACTCTGGATCATTGGATAATTGTTGCTAGCAGTTATTTTGTAGATATCAGAAATATGAGTTTGCTGCAGTGTTTAGTTAGCAACTGAAAGTTTTGAACATTTTTGTGCTTGTATACACACACACACACATCTGTAAATATTGCTTTCAAAAATATTTGACATAGGAAAGGCAAACTTGTTAAAGAATGTTCCATTTTAAAATGGTAAACATGATATTTTCATGTATTAAAAGTCCAAACATAATTATCACATTTGTTAAAATCTATAGCATTTTGCATGTTGTAGTGATGTTTTTGTGATTGAGATCAAATTTTATAAGTATGATTGACATATACTATCATAAACAAATGGGTAAACTGTTCTTGTTGTGTATGTTCTGATAAAATATCACTAATTTTAGAACTGTGATCAATCATACTGAAACTTTGACATTTAAGTAAACTCTGACTTAACGTACAACCTGTCTATCCTTATTAAACAATACATGAATAATGTTTTCCATTTTTCATATTATAGGTAATACTTCAATAATACATAACAAGCATAGATTGTAAAGTCAGGGAGTAACATATTTTGGTCAGGTAAAAGTCTGGGAAAAGTTAAATGATTTCATTCTGCCCAAGTTGTTGTAACCATGGTAGTATTTAAGTCATGATTGTCACAGAAGTGGGAATTGTTTTGGATTACATTTACAAAAGGAGTATTTACTCTTCTGTACAAGATATGTTTTAAGAAAGTTTGTAGAAAACTCTGCCATTTATTACAGTGTTTGTGTGATAGTGGTTGGTTTTGAGTTTTACATTTTTTGACTTGCAGTCTATTAAATTTTAGAACTGATGAATTGTGTACCATAATTTTAACTTTTCCAGAACGTTAACTCTCTATATCAAGTAATCTATCCAAAATAAGCTGAAAAATTATTGCAAATTATTCATTAAATTTTGATAGAACTCAATAGGTAAAGAAAAGTATTCACTTAAACTTAGTTTGGTTCTTTTTCTTATCATTTCCTGTAAAATGCCATGTCTTCACTTATTTTTGAAAAAGCAGAATAATTTCAGTACAAGAATTATAGATTTTTAACTGGCCCATTACTGGTAAAAATTAATTTGCTTTGAATGAGTTAATTTATGATAAATTTCTCATATTATTTGATATTTACTAAATCTATTTGTAATATATATATGATGGAATAAACTTGTTTTCAAAATGATGATATACATGCACACACACACACACACACACACATATATATATATATATAGTTACAGTAAAGTGGTTCTTTAACTGTAATTTTTGTGGTTCAATAGTGAGAAAACTAAAGTTTATAAATTTCTTCCTTTCACAGAACCTTCCAGTGAGCATGTAACAAATCCTTACAATCTACAGCTCAGTACGTACAAGTCATCCAAGTTCAAGAATAAACAGTGTACCTATTGTAACCGGTTCTTTAACTGTACAAATTTTGCTCGACATTTGAACACACATCGTGAAGTCAGGCAGTGCTTTTCTTGTGACATTTGTGGGAAGACATATAGCCGCAAAGACCATCTCCATGATCATAAGAAACTGAAACATGCCTGAATAATTTTTCTAATTGGTCACAGTTGCAGTGTAACAAATACACGTGTGTTTGTATGTTAACCATTGATTAGTGTGGAAAAATATTTCTTAATTACGTGCAAGACAAGTATTGTGTTGAAAAGATTTCTTAGGTCTAAATGAAACTAGTAGTTTAAGCTTACCCCCTCAGTCAGAAAGTACTTTTTCTCCTACAAATGTACAAGTTTTACAAACAGCAAATGTTTTGTTTTATGTTATATCAATCGTCTGTTTTATCTTTTTGATGATAGTAATTATATGCTATGTTATTTATATGCAAAGACTTCTTGTGCTTAGATTTTAAGTATGATTACCAAATATGATATTGTTAATTAGAATGTCAATACGAATGTGAAAGTTTTGTTTTTCTACAATTTTTCATTATATATGTTAAGAGTATATTTGAATGTTGTAAAGTTATACATCTCAAGAAAATAAACATTCATTTTGTTGCCAGAGTTCTGTGGGCTGAAATTGGATAAATGAAAATTAATGTATCTAGTTAAAACATTTCTGATAATAACTAAGAAATATAAAAATCTTTTATTTGTCATTTTGTATTTTACAAGTAGTTGCACTTTAACCTAGTGATAAAGAACTTGTACTTCGGTTTATGCATACATGTGAACAGTTGCTGTTGTCCCATCACATAGAGACCAATGTGATCATGGGAATATTAAATAGATTGGATGTTGGATCACCAGGTCAAACCTTGCATCAAGTGTTATGTTGAGATATCTTAAGTAATACGTGTCCATTAATCACAGCTTGGAAGTTCTAGCAGCAAATAGTAACAGCTTCTGTGTATGTAAATTGTTACTTATTTAAACTTTACCATCTGTAATTCATAACCTGTCAAGCTGGATTCTGTTAAAATTATGCTTTTTATGTTTTTGTATTGGTGGCAATTAAGGTTGTAAGAAATAGAATTTGGCTGAGTTAAAATATCACCTGTGTTACTGTGAATATGAATTGCTAGTGATATGTATTGAGTTTCTGTTAGTATCTCTAGGTCCAAAGAATATAACAAGCTCAACTGGGACTTTTTTTCTTCCTCAGAACGTTTTGATGATAACAAAACACCTGACAGGAGATTGTTACCCAACTTCATGTCTTCTAAGTTAAAGAACAAGCTGTGTCCTTATTGTCACTGCTATTTTCACCGAGGAAGTTTTTATAGACATTTGGACACTCATCGTGATGTGAGACAATGCTTTAACTGTGATATGTGTGGAAAAACTTATACTCGAAAAGATAAACTTACTGAACATATAAAAAACAAGCATGTTTGATTGGAAAGACTACATTAAAAATGAGAAAAAGAATAAAATCATTCTATTGTGATACAAATCACTGTTATATAGTGCCATAAAACTCATATGTTACTACTTAAGGGTAATGTTCAAACACAAGTTTGTTTTTAACTGATTCTAGGCAATTATTGTTTAATACCAATGTTCATGATCCTTTTATTATTGACAAGAATAGTTTATTATATGAATGAGACAGACATGGGGAAGTTTTTATTTTAATGATGGATCTTCCTTATATATATTTTTAAATATGTATACATCTATATTATTGTTTCATTGGTTCAAGAAGTGGGTGTTATTATTTGTTTGTAATTAAACAGGCTAATAACAATTTTTGTTTAGAAGTTAAGATTTCTTTACAAATTATCAAAATACATTGTTATTGAAACAAGAATAAATGAAGAAGAATTGTGTTGTTTAGTTTTCCTATTATTTAAACCACCACAAAAAATAATCTTGGCCCAAAGGTTTAAATTTTATCCTTTTGTTTTGGCTAGTTCATTCTCTTAGAAATAAAAGTTTTAATTCAAATTCACATTTGATAGAAAATAACTTAAAAACTCTGTTCAGATGCTATAATCTGACTGATTCAAATTACTCTGATTATTGATTATGATAAGTTCACTCTGTGGACCTAAATCTGAAGCTCTGAAATTAGTGGTTTCACAGCCTGCCATAAAACTAACAAAGGAAGTGATGGAAACAAAACTCAACTTGTAGTACAACATAATATCAGCAAAGTAGCTAAACAGCACAGACAAAACAGTGAATTATGAACAAAAGTCATAGAATGGGAAGTAAAGAACTCTTATTTTCATGTTTCTTGATTAATTAGGATGCATTAATGTTTTCAACATGTTATTGTTATAAGGAAATGTTAATCTATGAAAGCTACAAAACTGTAATTAATTATGGATATAAACCATAGTATTAGTTATAAACTTGCTAGAGTTAAGCAAGTCAAATTAATGACTTCATTATCTTGTTAAAGCATTTAAATATTTCACTATTTTCCAGAAGCTATAAATTTTGGCTGTGCTTTGGGATACCACATTCTCACTGTTGAAAAAAAAAATTAATTTTGAAACAGCTAAACTAAATGAGATGTTATTCAGTTTGTAAGTGGAATGTTATAGCAGAAAGATAATGTTCATGAAAGAAACAAACACTACTGAAGAATTTACAAACAGAATTTCACTGAAAGTCCCATAAACATTTTTGTTGTCTTGAATCAGACTTAAGTTTTTTTTTCAGTGAATGTTTGATTTATGAATAAAAACCATATATTTGTAGCTTAGCCTTTTTTCTTGATATCACAAATGCCCAAAACAAATATTTGAATGTCTGTATGTGTATGAATAAGTAAACACAAAGAGTAAAACAGATCTTGCATAATTCTTTATATAAAGCTCTGGTGGCAGTATTGTAAAAGGAAGTCTACTAGTTAGATTCTGAAGAATTATCAGCCTGGCAATAAGTCCTTATAAGAAGCAGTATATTTGTAGCCAAGATGGAGCTGTTTTTATAGGGAAAAAGAAATCTTTCACATTTTTTTCAAGTTGAAATTGAAACAGTATAGCTGTAATATGGCATAAGCTCAGAATTTGAAAAGTTTTATTTAATTTTTTCTTTACAATTTTCACTATATGAATATAAATCCTTAGAGAAATTATACAAGATTTTTATATTTTGTACAGAAGGTGCATCATAATTCTTGATTAGAAGGGAATAAACATTTGACATTTTATGCAAATGAACAGAAGGTTAAAAGTTTCTTGCCTGCAGAGCTGGAGTCATAATTAAGATATTTGATAAAAACAATTTTTTTTTAGATTCCAGAAGATTTTTTCCTGAAACAACAAAATCAGCATAGCTTTCTTGAAATGGAATCTTGTTCATGTTGAAAAACTTAATAAGAATCTAGTATTTTACAATAAATACAAGTAATAGTTTAGCTTTGACAAGAAAATGAAAGGTAACTAACATTCTGACCATGTTGAATGCTTCTTCAAAAATACTTACAGAAATCTATATAGCCAAGTTACTTAAGGATTACACACAATTTAAATTTTTAGTAAAATGTATGAAGAAAAAAAATTTTCAAAATACTTAGAAAGTATCTAACAAATGTATTTTCAGTATATCCTCTGTGAATTTGGATTTGATTATCACGCATGAAAATTTTGATACCATCATAGTGTTTTTGGTTATTTTAAGCAGTGTGCCTTTGCTTGGCTTAACATAGCTCACAGATAAAATTTTTCAACATTGTATATAAATGTAATCACACTAAGTTATTCACTAATAGAGTAATCCTAAACAAAATATGGTATAGAACAGTACTGTATCATTTCAAGCCCTACCTATAGCTATTTTTAAGTTGCCAGGTGATAGGTGATGCTCTTTGAAAGAATTAATCTTAACAGAAATTGGTTGATCTTTGATGATGGATAAGGAAACGAAATTTTATTGTGACATGAACTTAGAAAAACATCAAGTAATGAAAGATACTGCATTTTTTAATGAAAATAAGTTTCAGTTTAGTGTGATAATCGGATTGTGCCAATGAAAATGCACATAGAGGCTTGCCCATTAAATTCACAGAGGTTCCCAAATAACCACCAAAATTGTACAGTTCTTCAAATTGCACTACATCGCTGTCAGTGCCTTATGATAAGGATAAAGTTTAATTTGGTGTTCACTTGATGTGCCAGTCTTCAAAGAGCAGGTTTCAAGAGCCAAAGTAATATGGGTTATGAATTTGCCATGTCAGAGTAGTTATATTTTCCCAGTTATAAAAAACAGACTTTTGAAGATTCCTTTGTTCTGTTCCACCATTATTTAGAGTGCCTTCATTTGAAGTGTCTTAAATTACTGGGCATTAGCTCATGTTTCAAGAAGAAACGTTTAGATGATGTCACATTTCTAATGCATTATACACTTGGATGTACAGAAGATAAATATGACAAAATTTTGTGATCACTAAAGGTGGGATGAGTGTTGCAAAACATGTTGATGCTGGGAAGAAATGGTCAAGTGTTTATAAAGTAATGTTCACATTGATAAATAATCATGCTAAAGAAATATAAATATTTGGATCTATGAATTTTGGTTTCTGTAGCCTCCATACTATCTGTAATGCAGATATAAGACTACCTGCAGTGTGAATAAGTATAGTCCATTTAAATTTTATCCATGAAGACATAAGATAATGAGGGTACATAAGTATAATTTTCATGAGGAGATGAGGGTGACATGCCTCCCATACTTTTTCGAGGATAAAGTAAATGGTTTTGATGGAATATCCATATCCTAGCTACAGAAACTGCCACTACCACCATCAACTTTTGAAGCCACAGTGAAGGTGTTCAGAAAAAAGAAAACTTCTTTTCTAAATGTTAATGGTCATTGTAAGAACCAGATCTTTGTACAATTACTGAATAGGGAAATGATTTACAATACTACATCATGATGTTCTTGGTTAAGGAAAAGTAGAAATGACGTAGTAGCAATCTGTGGCACAATAGAATCTTATTTGCACTTAGGAAAGAAAGACATGTCTTGAAAAAGAGAACTTTCCTTTATGGAATCAAACAGATCTTTCAACATTTCCATAATGTAATTTAATTGGAGGCTTTACACATTCACTTACAATGTGTCTGTATGTTATCTTGAAATACATCATGAGGAAACTTTTTTTAAACCTGATATGTCGGAAGGAAGTCAGTTTGATGACTTGCTGAGATAATGGCACCATCATAAAGTGGTTTGCATGGTTTTATAGTGTTGAGATAATGGCACCACCATAAAGTGGTTTGCATGGTTTTATAGTGTTGAGATAATGGCACTACCATAAAGTGGTTTGCATGGTTTTATAGTGTTAAGATAATGGCACCACCATAAAGTGGTTTGCATGGTTTTATAGTGTAGTATATTTGTACAGATTTTTATTTTATTTGTGACTGTTGGTTTGTAAAATTAATTCAGGTGAACCAAGATGATGTTTTGAAACAGTGGAAGGACAATAAGATGGAGATTGGTGAAGCAGCTGAAAAAAAAAAGGTTGACAGAGGTTAATAAAACATGACAGAAAAAGCTGTGCTTCATAGAAGAAAATTGCTATTTATGTATTAAGCTATCTAAAAGAAAAACATTCTTTGACCAAAGCACTATTACAAGATGTATTGACTCAGAACAAAAATGAGAGTGGACAATTGAAACAATACAGTCCTTAAACCATGAAGTGATATAGGAAGAGCTGTATAAATGCACTACCAATATTTTGTGAATTGAATATTTCTGGAGAAATGTATTTAGTTGAAGAACAGCTGTATAAATGCACTACCAATATTTTGTGAATTGAATATTTCTGGAGAAATGTATTTGGCTGAAGAATACAATAGGGAAAAGGAAGTACCAGACTTTATTTAAAGTAGTGAAAGCAGTTCTTGCACTTGCTCATGCTGGGAAGGGAAGGGATTTGCCCAAAGTGTAACATCTGATGGGGTATTAATTCATAAAAAGTAGACTCTTTATATTTTGACAGAGTTGTGTAAAGAAGTCTGCTCAATCCTTAAAGAGTACTGAAAAACAAAGATTTTAGAGAGGAAATAAAGCAGCTCAAGTAGTTTTAGAAAGCGATCAAAAATTTCACAAGAAAATCTGTGTACCATAACAGAACAGCAGAAAAGTGATAAAGATTACATGATGGGTGTTTTCAAAACAGAAAGTCCAGGATAAATATCTTCAACAAAGAATGAAAACCTTGTGGAATAAATGTGAACTGTTTATTTGAAAAGAAAATTAAAAATCTCGGGGACTTTCTTGTTGTAATTGCTTACATTGTTTGTAAATTGATTTCAGCTTTATAAGATAGGATGTATTTTATATTTATTGTGTAACAAAGGGGAAGAATTGTGAATAAATACAAGGGAGTAGAAATCTTTGCCAATTTTTTGGTTGGTTGTGTTTATCTTAATATCCATATAGAATAATATTTTTATTTTGTCCTATAAATACATTGTTTTGTGCAATGAAATTCCTTTATTTATGAACTAAAAAAGTGAGTATAACTCATGATTTGCAAGAACCATTAGCATTTTTTTTAGGTTGCTTTATTTGATTGTATTTCTGTTTTTAATTAAATTTTTTGATTGCTTTTGTATTTCTGTTTTGAATTAATTTAAATATTTATGAACATGATTTAGAAAGTTGAAGATAACACTTTTAATATTTAGTTTTTCAAGGACTTGAAAACAAAAAGCTTACCCCCTATTTTTTCAGCAGTTCTTGAGTTCTGTTCTCTACATTTCTACATATTTTCAGCGTATCTTGGAATCATTAAAAAGGAGGTAATGTCAGAAAAGGAGCTTCTAGAAGGAATAAAAAAATATTCATTGATTAACACTTTAAAGCAATGTATTAAGTAAAAGAGATCATTTGAATGGGGGAGCTTCAAAGATGTATCTCGAATATTTGTCCTTGAAAATTTCATTGTAAAAGATGAAACTGGTAGTAATGGTTCACATCATATTCTGTACTAACCAATTAGGCAGTTGAGTTATAATGCATTTCAAAAATTGTTATTATATTACTAGTTACAATATTTCTAAGTTATATGACTGATATGCGTTAGTCTGTAGCAGTGAAATGAGAGTTTATAGTGAGTTATAGAAATCAGAGAGTATATGATAAGGTGTTTTGTTCACGAGTTACAGTTAAATATCTTCATTAAATTCAAATATATCATTGTGAAATGTACTTTTATATTTGGAAGTTACAGATCTTGTAGACTGGAGTACTCAAATTTATTATGATGATGAATAATTAGTAATGAAAATTTGTCTGTGTTTTATCTTATTTTAAGTAATTGTTTTAAATTTTACAATAATCATCAGAGTTGTGTTTGTAGTAATAGGAATTAATTATTATGTGTTAAGAACTCGGGAAATTTTGTTTCAAATTTAGGCTTTTAGAAAAAGTATAACTGAGATATAGGTTTTCGTTAATCAGTTTTTTTTACAGTTTGTGTGTGATCATTATTATTTGTCAAGAATCAGGCATGTAATTCTACAATTAAAAGATACAAGTTGAATAAACTGAAACATGTGAAATTTCATTGGAACACTTTTGTGTAACTTAACATCATAAAATGCATTTTATAAATCCACAGAAATGGAAATAGTAAAAATTGTAGGTAAATTTGAAAGTTGTGTATGCAATAATTTTTAAACAGTATAACTTTGGACTAAGAATTATAGATTTTAAAATATTTAATTGGTCCTGTACTATTAAAAAGTTTTCTTTGCATAGGTTAATTTATGATGTGAAATGTCTCATAAGGTTAAGTTCAATATTTGGAAGAATATAGTTAAAATTTAGGCAATATAACATGTAGATTTGTTGTGTGTTAACCAGTGAGATGCTTGTGTTAGTTTGAGTTAAAAAGTGCCTTACTAACAATTGCTAGGGGTTTGATCCTTATTATATAGATTATTACTTGTTTGAATTTTATAAACTCTTATTATGCTGCATAAACAGTTGTATTTACTGTTAAAATTGTGTATTTTTTTGTACTCACAATGAATTTTGTTAAAACACACACAACTTGTTATTTTTGGGTAACATACTTTAGATCTCTTTTGAAGATTTGATGAATATTATTCATTATTAATGTTTATTTTGTTGCTAATAGTTTTTAGTAAAATAAATATATCTAAATCCAATTTTTACTTTTATTCTTGTTCAGAATCTGCAGATGGGAACAAAATGCATGATAGCAGACTGTTGCCCAACTTTACACCTTCTAAGCTAAAGAACAGGTTATGTCCTTATTGCCACTGCTATTTTCACAGAGGAAGTTTTTTTAGACATTTAGACACTCATCGTGAAGTGAGACAATGCTTTAACTGCAATATCTGTGGAAAAACTTATACCCGAAAAGATAGGCTTACTGAACATATGAAAAGCAAGCATGTTTGACTACGAAGAACATGTTGAAAATAAAAGCTTTTATTGTTGTATGTGTACTTCTTGATGAATATCAATAATATGATGAAGTTGTTTGACTAAAACACTTATATTTTTTCTTATTCTGGGCACTAATGTCTCGAACCAATATTTCTAATACTTATATAGCTTGTTTGTATGCAATGTTGACAAGAACAGTTCACAACATGAATTCGATGGTGATGGGAAATATGTACCAAGCTTTCTATTTTAGTGATGGCCTTTTATTATTATTATAAAAGAAATACTTATGCATGTGTGCTGTCTTTAGTTCTTGTTTTCTTGTCCAGGGATTCCTCAGTAAACCTGTGAACATTCTTACTTGTTGCAAAACAGAATAATTAAACCTTTTCCTTTAACATTTATAATCTTATTTATGAATAAACAAACAAACCCTTTCTCTATATAAAATGACCCCAAAAATTAAAATCTTACTCTTAGGTGCTGTGGGGTTTTATTATTATTTGCCTAGAGATAACACATTACAAATTAGAATATTATTTAAGAGAAAATAACTTAAAAGTACTCATGTTTTTCAATATTTATTGACTGGCTGACTTAAATTACTCTGTTTATTGACCTGATCTTAGAGTACATAAGTTTAATAAAATATTCTTCAAAGTAGTCTAACATGTCACTTGCTTACTAAGAGACTGACTTTATTATTGATTTGAACATTAAACATGGAACTTTCCTAAAGTGCCATTCATATTTTTGAAGTAAATTGCTGCAACAATATTAATGGCAAAGTAGAGAATAAATACTCTACATTAAAGCTCTTAAAAATTATGTTTGTAATAAAAAGTGCAATTACAAAAACTACAAAAGCATGAATAATTATGGTTATAAACTATAATAAAATGCATTCTTGTGCCAAATCAGCAATTTTATTATTTTGTAAAAACAATTTTATTGTTACCTGTGTTTTGAATTTAAAATAAATTCTGGAAATTTTGGTTTCAGGTACCACATTTTTTAACAGTTGAATTATTTTAAAAAGTAACTAAATCAAATGACCTGAATGTGCAGAAAGATTAGTTATCTTGAACATCTTAGAAAGAAGACCCACTAATTAATTTACAAACACACAAAACAAAGATTTTCTGTTCTTAAAGACAGAATTTTTTTAATTTAATGCTTTGTGTACATACTTGAATTTATTGTAAATTGCTTGTTCAAAAGCTAAAAAAGTAGTTTTTGAATTTTTCAAGCACATTTTATTAGTTCATATTTATTGTTTATTGCATGAATCAAACAAAACTTTTTCACTGAATGTTTGCTTTGTACTTGTCTTGTTATAATAAAATCTTGAATTTTGCAGCGTAGGACTTTTTTCTTGATATCACAAATAAAAAATAGTTACACACATATATATATAAAAACACACACACATACAGTTTATTGTTGCAAACTTGAATGCAATAAAGTGTTTAGCACAGCTTACAGAAAATACTTGCTTTAAAACTCCAGTGTTATTATAATAACTAAAAATATATTACATGTTCCCTAAGGAAATTAAAGCCTAGCAATAAACTTTTACAGGAATGAATAAAAAAAAAAAAGCTTTAGTAACTAATATGTTTTCATGCCAAAAAAACTTTTTTATACCCAATTTGAATTCAAGTAGTAAAACATAAGCTGTTTATGAGAATTAATGGTTGTATTTGTTTATAATATTTGTTCATAACATTTTTTTTATTATTATGGTTTTTCCTACTTTTCAGTCTTCCAAATTTACCTTTTAAATACAAATCTGAAGAGATCTTATAAAAGTTAATATAATTTATATAGAAGATACTTTTACACTAGCAAATCTAGTAATTAGAAGTAAATTAAATGCTTAATATATCAGAGCAACTGGACATAGGTTAGACGGTTTGACAGTCCTAGACTGTTGAGAGTAACTAGCCTGGCCTCTTTTCATAGAACATTTGTTTTTCACTTTCTTCCATGAGTTTTTGACAGATGCTTCCTTTTTAAGTTCAAAGTATTCACCTAAGCACAAAAAATGTAAGAGGTTGAGTACCTTATATTAAAACAATTTTGAACATGCAAATCAGCAAGTCACAGTAGAATAGCATGTATCAGAACTACATTTGAGATTGTTTGGTATTTGTAGGTAGTGTGATCTCACCAATATTTGATTGCTTTTAGGAAGGGTATATTACAGCCCTTTCTGATGTAAAATATTCCTGCAGTCAGATGATAAAGATGCATTCAAATCAAATTTCCAAGACTGGCATATCCCTTTTACTTAATAAGATTGGAAAGTAAAGGAATGTGGATCACCATGGAACACTAGGACCATCCAGAAAGAGACCTTTAGTGATTTGTACCCCAGCTGTGATAAGCAAAATGTGGCATCTTTTAACAGGTAGAACACAAAGGTCACTCACAAAATCCATCTGTATCTCCCTGACAATAGTACGAAACATTATCAAGAATGATCTCCATCTTGAAAAGTGGCACAAGCTGCTTCAAGAAATGAAGACCAACTGTAGAAAACTGGTAAATGATACCTAGCTGGGTTACAAGTCTCTTGCTGTTTTCTAATGGTAAGTGTAAAAAAGATTAAAAGAATCCAAGAGTGCAAGGCATGTCAAAAAACTTTTTCAAAGGATCCTGTGCCAGATGTAAATTAAGGATTAGGAAAGTGGATGAAAAGATTAAGGTGAACTATGCTTACTATCAGACCAATGTTCTGGATACTTTGTACCACACAGAAGTACTGGATTTGTATGGAAGTGAGGTCAACAGGGTATGATTTCACAAAGTTAAGTTTCCAGGCACACCTTCCCTTTCACTGTTGTATACCTTAAGTAGCTGGAGAATGAAATGGGGATTCATGCTAGCACATAATAGTCAAGATGCCTTTGGATTTCTGTGTAAAATGGTTGGTGGGAAAATATCTTGGTATATTAGGTGGATTATGGAAAGCAATAAGGGAGAAGTAGTGTGCTTTGGATATGGCAATATTACCATAATATTTTGTAATGAAATATGTGATGTAGAATTATTATCAAAATGCAAGGTCAAGTAACTTAAGTTTGAAAAAAATTATGAAATCGAAATAGTTTTCTTTTATGGAAGACTGTAAGTCGCCATTTTTCTGACACGGGCTGAATAAATATAAAACTATGATTCGATTAGAATATCTTCTAAATTACTGTATCGAGAAATAAAAAGAATTTAGATATTAATCATACTATTCTTAACACCTCTGTAATTACAAAATCCTTATGATTTTACAATAACATAGAAGAATAATTTTACATATCAAGTAATTTTTTTTTTTAAATCCGGGGGAGGAAGGGTCAAGTGACCCCGCGGGTGCCCATGTTGGAGGATAATGCTGTCCACGCTCATGCACAATATGTAGCTTTACAGCCATATTTCCATTGGGCAAACTAAATGTTATCTCAAGAGAGTGACAAAGAAGAAAGGCAGTTAGAAATATGGAAATAGAATATGCATAGTATACTTATGCGGTATTGAAATTTGAAATCACAGAAAGTTTGCTGATTACCACAGTGGAGTATTGTATTATGAGGAACAGTTATAATTTTAAATTTAAGTGTATACAATGATTCATGGTGGTTAACTTACACAATTAGCAGAAGCAAAGGATGTGGTATGCAGGCATATCATTCATTTTCTACCTTCTCTTATTTTATTGTAATATTTTTTCAAATTTTTCGTATATTCTTGGTATGTGCAGTTTTCACTAAACACACAATAAAGAAAGTTGTGAAGCTGCTCTCACTCTAGCTACCTTTGTTCTCAGTCATAGCTGTAAATGTTCACATGCATGAAAGTGAACAGCAGTTTTCTCTAT
This sequence comes from Limulus polyphemus, assembly GCF_000517525.1. Classification (NCBI taxonomy): domain Eukaryota; kingdom Metazoa; phylum Arthropoda; class Merostomata; order Xiphosura; family Limulidae; genus Limulus; species Limulus polyphemus. The sequence continues at coordinate 274,783 of NW_013667093.1, forward strand.
TGATTAGTCAGCTGATATCTTGAGGTTCTAACCTCCCTTATATTTTAATGGTATTAACTAACAGTGACTTAAGTGGTGCTTGTGTTTTGAGATGGTATACAATCCCACTGATCTTTTAGTTCTCTCTCAAACCCTCAATTTGGTAAGTGAGGTTTATCTTCTTTCTTTAGATAGGGATATTATCCTAAAGTTTAGTGTGTGATGTTAACTAAATCGTAATAAACATAGTGATAAATTTTTAGTAGAGTTTTGCAGGATAACTGTATGGCAAAGGTACTGCCCTTCAACCAGAACACACATTGTTTTGGTTGTATTTGTGAGTTAGAACCTTTCATTATATAGGCCCCCAGTGGCACAGCGGTATGTCTGTGGACTTACAATGCTAGAATCCGGGTTTCGATACCCGTGGTGGCCAGAGGACAGCCCATTGTGTAGCTTTGTGCTTAATTAATTAAAATCAAACAATCAATCCTTATATAGCTGAACTCCCTGATTCATTCTTTATGTAAGTCAATTTTACTAGAAAATACTACCAGATTAACACACATGAAATTTCACAAGCTCATCTTGACTCTAAAGAAACGGTGAAATGCTCTCCTCAAAGAAAAAGTGCCAAAACTGAAATCATATAGTACAGTCTTTCTGCAGCTGACCATTCAGATACTTCTACATTCCAGTGCAGAAGTATTCCCAATACACGAAATCAAGCAGGACACAATACAACTATTCCATGAAATAGCAAGTAAAAACTTTGACCATTCAAACTACAACATATAACACCTTAGACTGCATTTTGTACATAATCTCAACCAGATTTAATATATTCAAAAATGAAAGCTTAAAATTTAAGAATCTTGTAGTTAAAATACGTAATATAGGAGAATAAAATATTTAGTATTTGTTTACTAAAATTTCAGTATTATATCCAAATGTACATTAAGCTCATCTTTATTAAAGTAACCTTAAGCTACAGTAAAAATATGGTATACATAGTAGTATATTGTTACGTCTCCGTTCGCTAGTTAACTTTCCGTAACTTCGTTTCGACGAAACTTT
>NW_013667094.1:0-2577 GCF_000517525.1 Limulus polyphemus
TAAATTACAGCGATTCACACACTTTATTTACGGTGCCTACTGTTCCCTTGACTCATTTATCTTCAATCTATTTATCTCTGCCCTTCTCTCGCTGGCTTTATTTACCGGGCTTATATAGTTAAAAAGGGGCGCCTGGCAAACACTCGGACATTCGCGGTGTTCCCCGATAAATCATGATCCTTCTAGAAACTCCAGCGCGAATGCTCCCAGCGTCGCGTAACTTCCACTGTCGTAACAATATAGACCGCAACTACGAGTCTCATCCGGGCATGCATGATATGGGGTTTGTTACCCACTATGAGCAACTGATTTCATACTACAATATTTTTATAGAAATAATTGGGTCTTAATTACTAGGAAATGTATACTTGTATATTTATCCGTAGTCATTTAAATATGCTTAAAATACATATTTATGGCGTTCCTTTAAGATTGTTTGTTTCTTTGCTATCAAGCACAAAGTTACACAATGGACTACCTGCACTGTGCTCGCTGACGGCATCGAAACTCGATTTTGAATCATTATAAGCCTCAGACTTGCGCTAAGCTACCAGAGAAGTTTCTTTCCGCAAAATATTTGATTAAAATGAATTTTTTTGGCTGTTTTTAGTTATAGTTGTTTGAACTATCTTGTGCTTAATGAGTCAAACATTCTCGTATTAATCCTTTCATTACCGCGAGCCTCCGGGTAGCTCAGCGGAAAGTCTTAGGGCTTATAACGCTAAAAATCGGGTTTCAGTACCTTCAGTGGGTGAAATGCAGATAGCCCATTGTGTAGATTTGTGTTTAATAATAAAGAAACAAAAAATCGTCACCTTACAATACTGCACAAATATAAACGAAAGTTAACAATATTGAATATAATGTTTTTTTTAAGTGAAAATCTACAAAATAGGCTATCTCCGTTCTATCCACCACGGGGAAGTGAATTCCTTAAATAATCGTCTGAAGTCCATAAATTTACCTTTGGACCAATGGGGGATAATACTGAAAATAACTCAGTTCTAGACGTTTAACACGACTTTACTGATTACATATATATATATGCACGGGTTGCTGAAAAATTCATGACCAATGTCTAATGAAAAAAAAAATTAAAAGTTAAAAAAGATTGATCAGTCATTTGTTCTCTACCAGAAACAGTTGAAAGTAGGTAGCCACTATAACTTGAAATTAATATTTTGCGTTTTTTTATAAATTTTCTCCCAAAGTTAAACAACAAAAGCTATCTATTCATACCTGACCGAATTTTGAATTCACAGACTAGAATTCAACGGCACTCACAGCCAACTCTTGTCTAAGCATTTTTTAAGTGTGACAATATTCGAATTCTTAAGTGTATCTGACATGTTGCTTTAATTTATTTACCTATCCATAAACAACATTTCAAAAATATTTCGTGGTTTCAGAGATCTTAATTTAATGTTACTGGTGCCTTATAATATCAGTTATAATATTACAGTCAGTATAACAATCTACCCAAGCTTAACGGTTTTAAAATTGCAATAACATTTCTTGTCTTGATCCTATCTTTTATACTTAATGAGCTTTTTTCTTTGTCTGGCAACTTTGTTATTTCCATCAGTCAATATAGAATGAAAAAAGACGGACAGTCGTACTTATTTTTAGCTTTAAGAGTTTTAAACGTTCGTCTTCTTTGTTGGCATCTACATACCTAGAATTAGAAGAACCGTTCGTTTGTTTAAATAAAATATTTCAAAGAACTCTGTAAGCCTTCAGATTTACCACTGAGCCACCAGGGGAGTCAGACGAACTGAGCACAATTTGATACTCGAAAATATATATATATATATATATATGAATCACATAACGTTTTTGGACCATATATGCATAGACAAACCAAACGAGTCTCGTGCAGATTCAACGTTAAATACTACTGCCACAAAGTGGCTTAGCGGTAAGTTTGCAGACTTACAACGCAAAGTTTTGGGTTTCAATACCCATAGTGGGCAGAATAGAGGTAACCATTGTGTAGCTTCGTGCTTAACAACAACGAAACCAAGTCGTAAAGTAGTGAACTGACTGAAACTAAACTGTCATAATATCGTACTGTATTTCTTTTTTCTATAATTTCAGAAAATAAAATTCTCATACATCACTCAAATTACTATGCATGCTCATATGTTTTCTTTTTTCCTCTTCTTTTTTATTCAAGCATAACATATACATCTTGGTGATGTATGCAGTCTGGTATATAAGACGTACATTTTTTTTTCAGAACTTGAGCACGACCAAGATATTTTTCACACCTCCCATTTCCCACACTTTATTAGAAATTCACAATTTTCAATAAAATGTAAGGATCTTTAGGTGATATTTTAGATGGCAGTAAACAAAATAGGCTTGCGCCACGTTTTCATCAAATGAATTTATTATTAATAAATATTGTTACGACAGCAGAGGTCACGTTATGCTAATAACACGTCATATTCTCGAGGCTTCGTGAATTCTCGGGAGGTTACTAGATGTACGGTATTCTTTTATATAAGACGGCTGAAACAGGTTAGCACTCAGGTGAGTTTAATTGTGGGAGTTTCAATTAAAACCAACCTGTTC
>NW_013667094.1:3505-5434 GCF_000517525.1 Limulus polyphemus
TAGTAAGTAAGGACTTCTGTCGCTAAAGTTTCGTCGGAAACGAAGTTACGGAAAGTTAATTAACAAACGGAGACGTAACAATATGTTAAGTTCAATTATAATTGCAGAATTACTGCGAAAAAGAAAAGCTTCATTTTCGGTGTAATCAAAATTTCAGTGAAATTGTTTACTAAACTATTGTTGATTTTTTTAATAAGACGGGCTATCAGCTGTGGCCACCCAGGGGAATCAAACCGCTGATTTTCGTGTTGTAAATCCGAAGACTTAGAGCTCTCCTACCGGGGGGACTTTGATTTATGAAGTGTAGGTTTATTGTTGCTACATTAATAACCAGCTTATATCAACGTTCGGTTTGTTTAGTTTTTATGGTGAACAAACAACACAATGGGCTGTCTGTGTTGTGGCACCTACAGGTATCGAAACCGGGATTTTAGCATTATAAGCCTTCTGATTTACCACAGAGCCACTGGAAGCCCGAAGTTTGGACAAAACTGATACTTTTCGGTAAATAGGACTTATATCTTCTGATACGATAATCTTACATTGTGACATTTAATTACAAGCAACAATATTACCTTTTAACTTTTTATATGGTGTTACAGCTTTTTGTGTATCACCACCGTCATTCATCATGGAATGAAACAGAATTTCAGAAACATTTCTGCCTTCTTCAAGGCTTGGCATGGCCAGGCGGTTAGGTCGCGGGTTCGAATCCCCGGGCCACCAAACATGTTCGCCCTTTCAGCCATGGGGGGTGTTATAATGTGACAGTCAATCCCACTATTCGTTGGTAAAAGAGTATTCCAAGAGTTGGCGGTGGGTGGTGATGACTAGTTGCCTTCCCTCTAGTCTTACACTGCTAAATTAGGTACGGCTGGCGCAGATACCTCTCTTGTAGTTTTGCGCGAAATTCAACACAAACAAACAATCCTTCTTCAATCTAAACATAATTCATGGCTTGTGGTGTTTGTATGCCATTTGTCGCTAGTTTGACGAAAAAGAATCACGAACGTTTATTTCAGTTAACAACCACATAAATAAGGTATTAGCGAAAAGACCAAAAATAAAGACATAACTTGAATAGTCTAATAAGTCACTCTCTTACTTTAGGACTTGTGGAAGAAGTTTATAATTAATATGTATTCAATCCCTATGTCGTAATCTGAGGTGTAACCAAAAATATAATAATTGGTAGTTTAGAACAGCAGTGTCATGAGAAATGGGGGAAAATGCAAAAAAAATATTTCAATGCAGCTTATTATAAAACACAATTAGCATTACAATTCAGCAAATATATTCTAACAATGTTGATTTATATCATTAATATTATAAAACTATGGATATTATAGTGAGAGTTATTTATATCTCCACCAGATAATGTTGCAAACACATTTAGGTTATTTAAGATAATTTTAAAGATTACAGCCAGTTAATGGCATTGTTTATGATTTAAGATTTAATATATTTTCATTCTTATTATTTTTTCTTAATGATCATGCGATAGATCTAGGCATTTATCTATACAGCTTCCCCTCACTTGATTAGCGGTAAGTCTGAGGGCTTATAACGCTAAAAATAGGATTTCAATACCCGAAGTGAGTAGAGCATAGACAGCCTATTATCTAGCATTGCGCTTAACAACAAGAAAAAAAATTAAAGGTGTTAAAGTAGAATGTCAGAGGTGTAATATTGAACAGTTATAATAAAATCGACTGAAAATGAACTGAGTTAAGTTGGAGATATATGATTTGAAAGTTTCTACTTTAGTTACAACAGTATTGGTGGTAGTGTTTATGATTACTTTCAAATTTATCTTAGTCTGTAAATTTACAACTTTTAAATACGTTCCATTTGTTTAAGGAACGGCACTTTTTTTCCCCATGTGAAACCACATGGTGACTATCTCATCTCTTTTCCTGACTTTTCTTG
>NW_013667094.1:6151-25083 GCF_000517525.1 Limulus polyphemus
ACCAGCATATTCTCCATTCTGCTATATATATGTGTGTATGTGTTTAGTTTTTGTTGGGTTTTTTTCAGTGAAGTTCGTGAATAATGAAAAGACAAAAATGGTTTCCTACCTATTCTTCTTCCGTTAAAGCCAAACATTCTTTGGTTAAGCGAAAGAAATTTGCTGACTTCATAAATGGCTAAGTTTGTTACCCGATACTTACAGTTTACAATATTTATACCAGTTGCTTTAATCGAATGATAAGTTGTACTCAAACTATATTCAAGAACATAATATAGGACTTACACCAAGTTTTTTATTGCTTAATTACACTAACAACTCTATATTTTCCAATCCCAATATCAGATAATCATTAATTCATTCTGAATTACCCAAGCCAATTTATATTCGTGATTATTATAGATACAATTAAAATGAATAAGTAGATTGGATTAAAAATATTTTACCTAGGTAACATTGTAATTTGCTAGCTTTTATCACATTTTGCCACCTCGTGGACGAACCGTTTTAAATATCATACGACAAGAAGGTTGAACTGTTGAACTTATTTTTCTATTGGCTGTTGGTTTTCGACTGAAAGTCAGACGATGAGAAAGTAACTCCTATTGGATACCACCTATCACCAGTTTAAGAAGTTAACAACATGGGATGGTTTATCCGAGCATGTGATCAGCCGGTATTTATAATATTAGTTTATATGCCAAAAATCTGTTATTAAGTAGAATGATTTGCAAGTTAGTGTGGGGATTGAGTTATTGCTTATTAAATGATCAAGTAAATATAAAGTTCGCGAGTTAACGTAGTTCGGACATTGTCAGTGATATAGCAATTATGCATTTTCTGTAGTGTAACCGTTTAATTTACAAGTTACATTACAAAATTTAAATTATCTATTTTGTTTGTTTAGCGATCTTTGCAGTTGTAACCTAAGTCCAAACAAAAACTGTCTTAGGCCCACAAATAATATTACTTTTGTTTGTTTTTAACTAAAATGAAAAGTTATGTAAACTTAATTTATTTTGAAGAATTTGGGGATTTTGAGTATTAGTATTACTATTAAGCCTCGAGCCTTCAGTCTTCGGGGAACTTGCTAATGCTGTCGTTGGACTAGATAAGTAAGTTGAGTAATTGCATCTCAAAATTTTATTGTATGAAAATGTACATATTTATAATAAGTTTGTTTTTTATTAGGCTAACTAACTTAGAACTCCTTACTTTTATTTTTAGTCTTATAAAATTACAGTCTTACTCTTGACTCTTACTGAGTCATAGTAGTCACTACTCGTAGAATTATAACTAGTACTAGTAGAAGTTAGAACAGTATAACTATAATTTATAGTATAAAACTAAGGCGTCAGGTATTTGTCAACGAAATTACACGTGAGACAAGGGGTAGGGTGCAGTTATTATTAATCTATAGTGTGGGTTCTTTCACTTTTTTTTTTAATCATTCTGTGTCCTCCATATCTACCCTACTTTGGAAGCCAAAATTACGACTTTTTGGCCTGGCCTGTCACAGTAGTTGTATTTTATTGCTAAGAGTAAGAGGCAAGACAATCGAATTAGATTTTACTTTTAATCTTAAACTGTTAAAGCAGTCTGTTAATCATGCAACCAGTCATGTAGCTTGCATCTGTATAACTTTCAAGTACCTTAATTTTTGTTTATCTTTTAACTTTACAAATTACAATTCTACTGATAGTGACATGTTACTTTGTACAAATAAATTTATATTTTCATTGATAAGCTCACTCTTCAGTTTTTCTAATTGAGTAAGCAATATGGGGTGAATATGATCGCAATACTACTGACCCACAATTTTATTTAATTTATTTTGCCATTACCCAGCAGAACTATATTAGAAATCTGAAGTGTTCACTTGATTCTTTGCTAATTGAATTTTATTTATTAAGAAATAACACCATTTTCTTCTATAAATAGAAAATAAAGCTGTGCTCATTTTTTTTTGTTTTTCTTAAAGATTTTACTAATCTTTATCAACAACCACACCTAATTCCTTCTCTCCACAGGGAACTTTCTCCATTTTATGTTGTCATACCTCAGATTCGTAACACTTCTCAACATTGAAACTTGTTTTCCATGCACTTTCTTTCAGTACCCTTTTGAATTAGAAAAGTTTAGAGTAGGATCAGCTTTTAATGGCATAATAAATAAATATTACTGTCCGTGAATTTACCCAAGTCACTGGTATAAATAATGAACAACTAGTATTCCACTTTTTCACTAAATCTTATTAATCCTTTATGTGACTATGGTATGCATTCATCTAAACATATTATATTAGAAAAGTAGGTAAAGTAATTGATATGGCATAGATTAATCTTTTTTAAAGATGTACTCAAAAATTTAATAAAATCCCTACTTCGAAGGTTTATTTTCATTTCTTATCACTTTGGTCAGTGTCTTGACCATTATCATATCTTGCAATCCATGTAAGCTATCCCAAAATCTGGGACAGACACTTGTGTTTCACTTTAAAGTTTAATATGAAGATTAGAGGTTTATGATTTGTTAAACACAACTACTTAATTTACTTTTTTTTCTAGAGTACATATTAAGATTCATTACATTAAAATGGGGTCTATTAATAAAATGTATTAACTTTCACTAAAAGCTGTTGACCAGTTTAATGTATTTACAGATCATGTTCTTTTATTATTATTTATTTTTAAGCCTATATTTTAATCATAGCAAACAAGATCAAGCAATGCATTGGGTATTTTGACCAACCTGCACACTAAAAAATGATTACATTGACTTATGATTATGTGTATTGTAATGTGTTCATGTACATATTGATATACAAAGTTGTGGTTTCTACTTTATAGACTTATCTGTACCTATACATTTCTTGTATGTTGACTTACAAATCAAGATGTCTGTATCAATGAGTAATACTTGTCATGTCAGTTACCATTAGTAATATATAATGTGTTTTATTCACAAAGAAGCAACATTTATGTGAGTATTTCAAGGTGAGTGTAATTGATGACCTTTGAATTTTGCTGACCTGTTAGATAGGAGCAATTTGAAGTGGGTATCCACATGTATATGTAGAAGCACTACTAATGTACTACATACAATTGCAGGGGTTTTCTTTTCATATGGATGGATAAAGGCCTTCCCCTAAATTCAGTTCTTTTACCCCCTAGATTTTTTTGAAAATTTACCTCTTTTTTTTTTCTTAGATGATAATATAGTGTGAAAAAGATATGTATCCTTAAAATTATACAATTTGACACATTTTAAAAACTTTGGGGAATACAATCAGACTATTTTTTTAAACATACTGCACATTTGTTACTCAAATGTCAGATTTGCAACATTAACCCTGAAAAAATTCTGAAAGAAAACCTATGAACTGAAGTTGAAACTATAAGTTAACAGTTTTAAGTTTAGGCTATGATGATGGACAAATTTTTAATTGAATTTAATGTATACAAGGATTTTTTTTTTAGTGGCAGATCTATGAAACATATATTTTTAACTGAATTATGTTTGTACTTAAGAAACTGCTTATAAAAAAAAATGTGTGTAATATTGAGTAATAATGTTGATAGTTTTCAGAAATCTCAGTTCTAATTTTTTAAATAGTTTACAAAAGTAAATAGTTAATTTTTTTTCAAACCTAGAGTAACTGGAATTACAAGTTTTTACTTCTAACTTATAAATGCATTATGTTTATATATAAGAAATTGCTTATAAAAAATGTGTAATATTGAGTAATAATGTTGATAGTTTCAGAATTTGTTCTAATTTTTTAAATAGTTAAAGGTATATAGTTAACTATTTTTTTTAACACAAAAATTGTAATTACAAGTTTTCACTCCTATATATTTGTGGTTTAAACATTTAAACCAGGAAAAAAGTTTTTAAACTGATGAGTACAATACAACTTCTTGTCTGCTGCATTTTTTTCTTTAAATTATTATACATGATATATCAGCATGTATGAATAAGTGTAGTTACATTTTCTATTGTTCACCTTGTGGTCTAAAATAAACTTATCATATTTGTTGTGTCTGAGTCTAGCTTAATCATGAAATTTGTCTCGCACATTTATGATACATGTATAATCATTAATCTATTTGTGTAATTTATCTAGGTTTACAGGTTAAGAACAGGTTTTGATAAGGAAGCTCTCCAAAGAGACAAAAGTAAATTATAAATGTGAACTAAGCAACACTGTACTGTCATTATTACTAATGTTTGCTTATTTTATTCCTTGCAGCTACAAGAGGCTCACTTTCACTAAAATGTGCTACAAGTGGTGTTAAACCACCAACATAGGAAATTGACATTGAACTTGTTTAATATAAAAAGACTCGCTTTATTGCACACTACCTGTAGTAAGTTTAAAGCTTTATTTTTTACTGTTATTTTTATATAATATTAAAAAAAAATTAGTACTATATTGAAGCAACTACTTTTATTCTGCATTGCCTTTCTGCATCTGTTTATATATGTTAATGTAATATTTTATTTTATTGTATCAATGATAAAAGTATATTCTGTGTTGTTTGTATTTGTACTTTAGTATTGGCACATGTATTTTTTGATTCATTTGTTTACTTATTTTTTTTGTAATTGTATATTGATTTAACATATTTCTGACTTGAAGGGAGAAAGTATTGTATTCATAACTTTTATGTCTATTGTTGATATAAAAAATGTATTGAATTTTTGTAGTGAAATCCAAATACATAAAAACAAAATTGAGTTAAACTCAAAGAAACTTGAATAGTTTGTGACCTATTTCATGAAATTTATTGTTAAAATTGTTTCCTTGGAAGTAAACTCACTCACAATCTGTATATGCTTCAATCTAAATTCTAGTCACTTTCTTAGTAAGAGCAAGCTTTCTTTGGAAGAAATATTCCATAAGGAGTACTACTTTCCATTTCTTGATTGGGTGACACTGCATTATGTACATGTCTGAAATTTAGCTTGACATTGTTTAGCTAAGCTACGTGCTGAAAAAGGTCATCAAGCTGTCTGATGAAAAGCTGGACATGTGTTGTGCATATGGATAGTGATGAACATTTTACTGTCACTTTGAGAAGTTGTACAAGTATTGAGTTACATAGAGATACAGATCAAGCAAGAATGCACATTTGTCTAACAAGTGACCTAGATGTAGTTGTTGTAATATAATATTTTGCATGTACTTAATGTAGATTTTTTATTTAACCTGTCTATAACATGTAGTTAGAATGATATAGTAGTTATCTGCATGTATGTTCTATAGCCTTCATCAAGTGTAGTTTTTAGGTGAGTTACCTTCACATAACTATCAATAGTACTGTGAATTATTAAATTCTGGTGTCTTTCATCCCAAATTAACCGTGAATTAGGTCTAAAGTATTCATATATAGTTATCTCCGATTAAAGAGCATTTTTATTTCTTAAAAGTTATTTAACTTAAATTATATAAATTAATGAAATTATAAATGTTTTCACCTTAAGTTTTGGGTAGTGTTTCTAATGGAAATGTAAATAGATACTTTTTTTCTGTATACAGATACTGAGTCATGAAAGCCACGTTGGCTCAGCTGTGCTTTAGAGGAATTGTGCTCTTCACTACAGGAGTGTTTTTCACCCTAATATTGAGCCTGTTGCAAATTCAACGAAACCTGCCACTGCTGAAACTTCCTATTACATTTAGTGTTTTATATTCCCCATGGTGGGTTCCAGCTATTTCTGGAACAGCATCAGGTATCATAACATGTGAAAGTGAAATGGACTACTTAATTGTACAGTTATTCTCTTAATAATTATATGAAAACTTTATGTAAAATTTGAATTCAATAATTTAATACCTCTTTATTGTAGTATAAGCAATGTAAACTAAATGTAAGCTATGTATTTGTTTATATGGCCCATGTAAAAAGTAAAAAAATTTGTTAAAAACTTTGCTTTATTTCTGTAATAATTAATATTTATCTATACAATAAATGTGTGTACAATTCTATGTAGAGTATCATTTTGAAAATAACTTTCATGTATGAAATTTTAATTCACTTTACTGCAGTTATTGTTTGTATAAAAGTCACATTAATTAATATTAAAGCGTAATACTGAAGTAGTAGGAAGTGTATAAAATCATTATTAAAAAATGCTATCTCTTTTAACATAATCATGTGCAATGTGGGTAAAAATCGTTTTCTTTTTTTTTTTTTTCGTAACATCCACATTACTTTTTTTTATAATGTTGATATAAATTTATACATGTATAACTTGTCTTTCAGCCATTGTGGGCTTGTTGTATCCTTGCCTAGACCAAAAGCTAGGAGAACACCAATTTTATGAACAAGAATGGTCAAATGTGATACGATGTGTTGGTGTTTTTATTGGCATTAACCATGCCATTGCCGTATCCTTTATTTATCTTATAGATATGTTGAAATAAATTTGTAAGTTGTGACTGTTTGATCCAATTTTAACATTTATAATTGTTCAATACATTTTCATTGTAACATCTAATTACATATAAAAAAAAAAAAAATTACATTCAAGATGTTTTTATTTTATTTTTGTCAGCTAGTTTTTCTTAACTATGTCAATATAGAAGATCAATTTCACTAGCAACCTCCAACTATCACTATCACTTACAGTTCTGTCTATTGGACTTTGGTGGTGGTTTGATCGAACCACGAGTGGGTTGGGACTAGGTGTGAGCATTGCTGTGATTGCAACATTTATAACACAGATGTTAGTCTATCATGGTGTGTGCAAGTAAGTAAGTTAGAGTTGTTTGTGTCTTAAGAAAGTGTTGCATCTAGTTATATATGAGAACAAAATTCAGTCTCAGTTTATAGCATGGTTATCAGTAGATAAAGCCCATTTTGAAACAGGTTATTATTCTATTGTTAAGTGATTGAAGAATCTCAACTGTGATCTTTTTATATCAGTTGCTAATGTCTGACTGGGTTTGTTCTATATGCGATATGCAGTTGTAATCAAGTTGTCCATGTACTAGATATCATAGAACTTTTCCACTCTGGCTAGCAACAAGGTACAATGTCCCAAAAAAGGTAGTTTGTTTTCCTGCACATGAAGGAATAAAGTTTTAGATGTGTTTTAATTGTTACAAACATAAATGCAAAAAAAAGTTGAAGGGCATCTTAAGATTAACTTTGAAGTTCAAATGCTTGTAAATCATTTGAGTGAAAAAATTACACCTGCAAGGGTTCAATAATAGTCATAGTAACCAGTCTTGAAGAAAAATATACACAGATTTCAAATACTTTGAATACAGGGAGATAAAACTTAATCTAATTTTACTCAATAAAAATATATATATGTATATATTCCTTGTATTTTATTTCATTTTGAACTTAGTTGTTCATTGACATATGCAGCTTGCTACATTTAAAATTAAGAATGTCATCATGCATGAATTTCTTGAGCTAGAAATAACCACAAATAATTTGGAGCACATAAAAAAAAAGAAAGGGTAACTTTTCACAAGACTTGGATGGTTATTTAAGGAGTAATGATTCATTTAAAAAGAATTGTCATTGAATCATTTCTTAATTGTTGAATGTTATTCTTTGATTGGACAGTTCCAGGGGTGGATTAAGGGTCATTTGGGCTTGTGGCTAAATTTTTTCTACTGAGCTTATGATTGAAACTAAGGACTTAAGGTAAAAAAAAACAACTAAACATCATAATAAGCCTTATTTTTCTCTTTTTGTTTTCAGCATGGTGCTATAGCCCACACTTTAAGTTTGCCCCTAAGTTGTGTAAACCTGTTACCTAGTGCTTACTAGAAACTGCTGTTGTGTTTGAACACCAAACTGATTGGCATGTGAATGCTGAAAATTAACCTTAAATTATGAGAACAAAATAATACATCTAAGTTGTACAGAAAAACTAGCTTTATCTTGTGGTTTCTCACTAATTTGACAATCTTTGCACTGTAATTGTGTGTGCTGCACATTGTCTTTTGTTTTTATTACTTTGTATCCAATTTGACTAAAAGTTTCAGAAAGAGGGGGCCATCCTCCTCAAATTATTTTTTTATAATTCAGAAGTAAAAAAAACCTTGCACCTTGCATTATACAGTATATTTTGCAATAGAAAGTTCACCCTCCTTTTGTCAAAGCTGTGATACAATGCCTATTTCTGCATTTAAACTCCATTAAGTTTTTAAAAATTTAGTTGTACTAAGTTGAAAGTTTCAACTTTACATGAATTGTTTTCTTCTTCAACTAAAGGAGATTTTACTTGTTATCACTTGACTAAATATTTCTTGGATATGAAAGTATTAAGTTGTGAAAGTAAAACAGAATGTTAACTTAAAGCTAAACCTTTATTTTTTATAAATGTTGGTTCCTAGTGTAATATTTTAAGATTTTATAAGTATGTTTAACTTAGTAGAATCAGTATTATGAATTAAATACCTATGATTCATTACTTACAAAATAGCTTTGTAATACATTCATTAAGTTTATGTAAAATTACAAGTGAAAGCATGTATAATAATGCAACATTGCCGTAAACACACAACTTACTGCACTGATTAGTACAGTATTTGCTTGGTTATAGCTTTGGTTTCACTGAAGATCAAAATTATACATGTAGGTTGTAACATACAATAACTTGAGACTGTGGACAGGTTGTATTAAATAGTAATTAGACACAAAGTTTTGTGACGGGTATTAGAAATATATTTTGTCATGTACATCGTGTTTTACTTCATTTGTAAGACATTGTGCACTTAAATGTAGTTATGATATGTTAGGCTATGATCTTAATCCTGTTTTGAACCAAATGTAAACTATAAAAGATACAGTACTCTTTACTTCTGTCAAATTTTGCTTGTATTTAATTCTGTCATGTTTTGCATAAATATTTGCCACTGTTACAGCTACACAGAGCATGACTTTCTCTACATCCGAGCCTGGCTCCCATGTGTACTTTTTTGTGGTGGTATTACAGTAGGAAACATTGGACGACAGTTAGCAGTGGTATGTACACTTCTCTTGTGTGTTTGTACATGACTGAAATGTAGTTTGGAAAGAACTTCTTAAATGAATATCAGAAGTTTTTCTCAGTAAAACTTTATACTTTTAACGATTATTTTCTATACCGTAACACTAAATAGCGAAAGTTAAAAAATATGAAATAAATAAAAAATCCCGTTTTTTTTTTGTTTTTTTGCAAGACAACAATAACATTTATTTATCCTAAAAAGCTTCAAGTTCCTAACAACTTCACAGCCAATAACTTCTGTAATAAGCAGTAAATTACTCATTGCTAATATGGTGAACTTAGACTGAACAAAGTTTCAGGTTACATCACTAGACCCTAACTATGTGTGATCCTGAAGGAATAAACACTAAAAAAATTTTTTTGTTGTTTTCAAGTTTTTTTTTATATATAACCTAACAGGTTTTTAATTTTTGCATTTTAGTTACTTTGCTAAAAAATATATAGCAATGAATGAAAAATATACATTTAATAAAAGAAATTAAGCACTCACCTTAGCCCTAGGGTAGTTTGTGCATGGATGCCTGCTTTCATAAGCCATCTTTTTTTTTCTATGTTGTACAAAAAAATAATTCATGTAGCTTTCAAATATGCATCTTGGAGCACAAAAACGTATAAGGCATTAGAATAGAATGTCTCAAACTATTATAGTTTATCTGGCTTTCTAATTTTAATTAAGCTATAAATAGGTTAAATTCCAATACTGTTTAGAGCATGACTTCAGCCTATACTTGTCAAAATCTTGCAAAATAACATCTTTCATCATAAAAAGTAAGCTCAGTAATAAGAATTGTGTAGTTCACAAAATGGCCTTTCTGTTGATTATAAAGATGTACCACTGACAAGTAGGTGTGAGCAAATTAATGCTTTCAAAAGCATGAAGAGTTTGGAGGAACTTCTGTAATGGGTATGATAAACTTAATGATATATTTGAAAGTAAAGAAGGTGGGAGGTTCTTATTTTATATTCTGGCCTCTTGGTATCTATATTTTGTGTATCTAATTGTTGGACCCATGTATGGGATGAAAGAAAAACTGAAAAGGAGTATTCAGAAAGCAGAGACATCACATGACAGAGGGAGTGAAGATTGTGACTTTATCTAAATATTTTCTTTTGAAATTAAGAAATTAAACTTGGATAGTATACAACTTTGAATTATAAACTAAATTTTAATACCAATTTTATTATCATGTGTATATAATAAAATTATTTACTTAAATGTTGAATGTAACTGTTAAAGGTCAAGAAATGTTTTCTTTGACCCTCTCATATGCATAGGGTTAAAGGGCTGTTGCACTATTTCACAAAAATCTTGGAGGAAAGGTAAAAGTAACTGGATATAAATATTGTACTGTCTGTTCTTTGGAGTTATTTCCGGAATACTATGGTTAACTTAGAATTCAAGTACAATTACTTATTTGGAGACAAAATTGTTTCATTTGTCAATATGGCCAAGTAAATTTGTATAATCAGAATATTGCCGTAGTGACTTATTGGTATTATTTGTGGTTAAATCAAATTTGTTTTACCACCAAGACTGCTGTTTGTGAGGCAATGTTTACATTAAGCCTTATTGTCCTTGTGTTACTGCTTAAATGGACAGAGATACAAACAAGTATAAATGAATATAAAACAGATTTAATATCTACTTAGTTTATTAAGTGAAACCTGCTTAGCATTTAAAATGTTGGCTTCCTTATGATGTTGATCTGTTAAGAAAGTTAAATTTGAATAAAAAAAAAGAAAGACAAAATTTATAGATATATTTAGTAAAATTTATTGAAAGACTTTACAATATTTTAGCAAAATATAGAGAGCTGTAATAACAACAAATGTACATATTTTTTTTAATCCTTTAAAAGAAAACATTTCACAAAGAAATTTTTTGAATTTCCAAAGCTGATATTTCATATAAATGTCGCTTTAAAAAAAACATATTTTATTTTACAGAAGCTATTTAATCTCTAAAAGGTTCCTTTTAAGTTTCAAACAATTTTTTTTATTATACTGGAATGTTACTGAGCAGTAAAAGGTTAAGAAAAAATAAGTTTTAAGTCTCTTCACAAAATAAAGGAAGAAAGTGCTGAATATTCTTAAATGTACAAAACAATCTTATTGTATTAATATAGTAGTTCCACACAGTTTTGGCTTTTCATAATTATTGAATTTATTCATTGAAGTACAAAAAGTATTGGTAAAGGTGAATGTATAGAAAATATTTTTTAATGTAGAATATCCATAGTTTGTTGATATTGTTTGCATGAAAGTAATCATAAGCTTTAATAAACAGTAGAAAGAAATGTTTCATTCTTCTTTCTGTTACTTTAAAATGTAGTTAATTTGCATTATTACTGCCGTGTGACAGTGTTTAGGTTTTAAATGTCTATTTTTTGCAAAGTCTATTATGTTCTTAATTTTGTTGGTAGTCTTTACAGATTAAAAGCTTTTCTAGCATTTGTATATTTGATATACTTTTTACTTTGAAAGCTGGGAGAGTTCATTACAGTTCTTTCCATCTTGAATGTGTTATGTATTAGAATTTTAAATAGTCCGAAGCCGAGTTAACTGATAATTTAAATTTAGTATTTAAGTATATGATGATATTTTAGTCAATTTATAAATATTCCTGGTCAGATATCTTAAGTTTTCCAATTGATAAGCATTATAACAATCACAGTTATAGCTTTTGAAGTTTTATATCACACCGATATATAGCGAACTAATAATAGACACTCTCTCTGCCGCATCGTGTTGGTTCTATTTATAGGCATGGGAACTTTTTCTAGAAAATTCAGTCTTGTGTAACAATACTGGTTAAAGTATTTACGTATATAGATATGTTGTTGATTCTTACTCTCGAGAATCTTCTGCGACTTTGGAGAATAGGCGGGAGTTTTGCAATACCTATCTAACACTATAAGTTATGTATGTTTCTAAATATAAACTTAATCTAAACAACGTTCATATTAAAATAAATATATAGCAACAAATTAGTTACAAATGTAACTCTCAAAGAATAGTGTTATTAGAAGCTTTAATGTAGTTTTTTAAAGCAGTATCTATTGTATAACTTTTAAGAGAATTTTTTATACATGGTTCATATTTGCACGCAGGTTCCAAAATGTTTAAGGTTTTATCTAATCTATATAAAAGCCAATGTGTGTCACATTACGCTTGATTTCTCAAAATAGGAGAGTCATAAAAGCCAAAATGCATTTATCCAGATAGAATAGTTTGATTACTGTCTGCCCATTACAATTTTAGTGAGGTGATGGGGTGCCATGAGTGTAGTGAGTGTTGATATAATAAGCCTAAAGTAAAGATGTAATGTTGGATCACCTAGCCTAGAGCGAAGTATGTAAAATTTATCATGAAAGTAAAAATATCAATTCAGTTTTAAATTTAAATCAGTTTTTGTTATAGCACCAATGTTTTTAATAAAAACAAACATTTTTAATCTACGGAGACTAAATTAAGAAATCAACAAATATTTTCTTAATTTTGTTGTCTATACATTTCATTTTATACTTTCAGTACATAGAGTAACAACAATATTAGATAATTTTAGTGACTGGGGGTGCATGACATTTAATAATGAAATCCTTCTGTATAGAAGTACATTCTGCACTTTACAGGGCATTTGAATGTTTTCAAGGTAGGATAAATTCTGATGCAATGTGTGCATGTTTTGTTTACTTATTAACTTATAGCTTGTTTTGTAACACTTCCACTTATTAGTTATGAAACAAATTTCTTTAAGTCCTGGATTTTTTTTCTTGGCTAAGTATATGAAACTGTGTTTTTGAATTCTTTTTTTTTATTATATTTGAATTGAAAAATATTTAATTCAAATGTACTTATAATAAACTAATTCTCAACATACTTGCTTTTTATACGAATTGTGTTGTATTTTAATAAACGTTTTTTTGTTTGTTTTTTCTCTTCAGGATGACTTTATAGATTCTGAGAGGAAAAGACATCGAGAATGATATTATACATCAAATAGTTTTGGATACTTTTATGGTTTTCAGAAGATCAAGATTAAATGACAAAACAAAAGTTTGATACCAAGAAATCAGGTGAATGGGGATAATGTAAGAGGATGAATATCAGTAACTTCAGTCATATTAATGGTTGAACTTTATGACTTTGGAGAAGTTAAATTGATGAATTGTTATGTGTAAGTATTTGATTAATAAAACTTGAATCTTTCATCAGATCTTATCATCTTATGTGTAAAAAGAAAAAAAAGTGCCTGATAATGTTGGCTGTAGTAGTAAGAGTGCAATAGGCCTTCTTTCATTAATTTGTTTTTTTTTTCAAACTAACTTCTCTTTGAAAGAGCCATTTTTCATGCAAAAATTATAATCTTAAAGATAACACCAGATAATAATCACTGTAAAGATAAGAAAATATTTAAGTTTATCAGCTTGTTTTGT
The DNA here is from genome assembly GCF_000517525.1 of Limulus polyphemus. Classification (NCBI taxonomy): domain Eukaryota; kingdom Metazoa; phylum Arthropoda; class Merostomata; order Xiphosura; family Limulidae; genus Limulus; species Limulus polyphemus. The sequence goes on from NW_013667094.1 coordinate 19,606, forward strand.
TTTTCATGCATAAATAAGTCGTGTATTACAGGAATTTGGCTGTGTTGATCACATGCAATTTGGATGCCAGGCACAAGTCTAAACATTGTAATTGGTCATTCAAAAATCATGATTGATGTAGTAGCTTTCATTTTTCTGATCTTGTGTGCTTTCACCTGCATATAAAAATCAGACTATGAAAGTTTTGTAAATGACAATCTAGATTGTGACCATAAGACAGTTTCTGCATAAATAAATTAATTCACAATGATCAAAACATTACAGGTAATTTTTTGTTGGGCACACAAGACTTGTTGTTCAATATGATTCCAAAAGTGGATTGTGTAATTGTGTTATCAGCTTTTTACCCCTGTAAAATTTCAAGGAAGGTGCATATTGTATATCTGTGTGGGTTGTTGCAAGGCATATATAAGCAAAGCCTCATCAAAATTGGTTGAAATATAAAAGAATGGCAGCCCAAAAAATCTAATTCTATGAAATAATTTTACCATTTACCTCTATAAAACTTCGACGAAGGCAAAAATCTCATATTTATCCACTTGAGAGTGTGTGAGTTGTTAGGTATCTTTGTGCTAAGTTCTAGCTGCGGAATAGTTAAAATATAAAGAAATTGCAGCCCGAAAACCCTATTTTTCATTGAATGTCTTTTACTTTTGACTCATTTAAAATAAAAAGGCACAACTCCCAATTCTGTCTGCTTTAATCTGTTGGGGCCGACAGAAGGTATCTTTTTGCTAATTCCATTTGGACTGATGGAATTATAAGGGAAATGCAGGCCAAAATAAGAGTTTTGTGATGTTTATCCTTTGAATCCCTAAAATCAGAAGGGGAGGGGGTTGAATCTACAAAGTGAGAGAGAGTTTTGGGGAACATTACACAAAAGTATATGACCTCTACATTTCCAGATAGTTAACCCAGAAATAAAGGAATAAGGCAAAATTATTGAAGAAGAAAGAAGCCGAAAAAATGCAACATGTCTCCTTCCCTATGGGAGAGAGATGTAATTACCAAACTGGAAAGCTTCCATAAGATTGTAATTTTATTCTTAGATGAATCAGAATTATTAAAGACTTAAAATTTGTAAATATATAAAGTAAAAAGTTTTGTTTTATGTCTCTGCATGAAAAGAATGTTAGTTTTCCTGACAAATGTTGTTTTGAAAGAAATGCAATCCAGTAGTTGTTTCATATGTAATGTTAATTGTGTATGGGTTTTTGCACCAGTACAGCTTAAAAAATGTGCATACTCTAAAGAAATGCCAAAAAATACATAATAATTGTACATAATAAGATATTGCAAGTTTTCTTAAAACCTGAAAGATAATCGGCTCACAAGCCTCTATGAATTGATGTATTTAATGCATGTGATTTTGCTAGTTTAAACTAAGTTGTTATATTTTATGACAGCAGTTTACTAATTGTGAAGAGGTATGGCTAATGATGAGGCAGGTTTCTTTATGTTGTTTCTGCACAACAGTTTTGTGGTACATGTTGTAATGTATATGATGGAACGATGTTTATAACAAATGATCAATGAAAAGTTTATACTAAAAGAAAAAATAAAAAGATCAGTTAATATTACGATATTCTTAAATTTGAGGTGTAAGGTATTGAGTTTGGAAAGACTTGATATGAAAGTTCATTATTGGTGGTCAAATTTGGAGACCAAGAATGAGTTTTATGATAATAATAATAATAATATCTTTATGTGAAGAAGTGCATTGTACATTTTGTTTTATCCAGTGAAAGTATATATGCAACATTTATGTTGTGTAGGTAAGATCATAAAAAATAATATAAGCAGCAAATACTTAATTTGCTAGAGAAGCTTACATGTATCTTATCCTGTGTATTATTGAAAGCTAGTTGTTGATGGTTAGGTTACATGTATCAAACCTTGTGTATTTGTGAGGAGGTTTGAAGTTTTCTGTGTGATCCTTCATGTACATATGGTAGTGTATTTTCAAATATACACGTTTTATTCTAAAATAAAAATTGGCATATCACTTGTACCTTGGTGATGTGAAAATATTCCATGTAGAGCATCTCATATTATCTTCTTATGGTTAGTATAGTTAGTGTACAATATTTTTTTACACTGTACCTCAGATAAAGTTAAAGTAGTCTTTGATGCAAGTCTTACAGCCAGATGAATTATCTAATGATTGGTTAAAAGATGTGAATTTTGGTTTCGAAAGTTTCACTTGCAAAGTGATACAAATTAAAGAAGAGTGATATTATATTTTATATTTATTCAGTTTGTAGCCAAGTTTAATCATGCTGACTTCCATGTTTAAGATTTTTAAATATTTTAACTTATTTCTCAACTTTGATCATTATAATTCTTAATAATACTTGTTTCTCCTTAAAAACCTGTAAAAATATATGATAACCAAATATCATATACTGTAAAACCCCCTTGCAGGATAATTTGAAGAGCAGCTGAAATGTGACCTGAAAATGTTTAGGAGATAATTTTTTTAACAAGTCTATCATAATAAACTACAACAGGAAATGTATTGATAAGAAAAACATTTGAAGTACATTTAGACTAGCTGCTGAAATATGAGAGGGTAGACAGTGCATTATAGGCTTTATTTATTGTCTAAACAAATGGATAATTCATCAAAGTTTGTGATTAACATTAATAACCATCACAGACTAAAGTGGTAAAAAATGCTAAATATGTTTCAAGAATGGAAGTTTGTGTACTAGAATTGTAACAACCTTACATTATGTTTTTATTTATTTTATAATATGGTTATTTTTTTGTAGGACAGGTGTGACTTTCAGTTTTGTTGAAGGAAATGGATAAAAAGCATTAAATTAATTTAAAGTTCTATTTATGTCAGTGTTAAAAGAGAGCTTCTAACCTAAGTTATTTTTGAGGGGCAAATCATCTTGATAAGAAAGACGAATTCAGTGTAAGTACTGGATTTATCAGTCTTTATTATATACACACACACACACACACACACACAAGTTTTTATTTTTCTGGAATAATTAAGTTATATTTTGCTGTCTGAAAACTTTTTTATACAGTATTAAGTTATTATACTTAATTTTGTCACACCATTTGATCATTAATCAAGAGAAGTTGCATTAGATTTTATAATTGTATATAAAAAGGATCTAAAAAGATGTATCTACATGTGTTTTATAACATGGTTCTCTTCAAGTTTACTTCTTTTGGAATGGTTTCTGTATATTTATTTATGGTAAAGGATTTATTGAATGAAGTGAAACATGGGATGTTAGGTTAATTTTATAATGTTTTTTTTTTCAATGTGCAAATAACTGCAGTGTTTTATTAAGTCACTTATTATAAGCAACAAGACTACTTCCTACTAAAGTTTAAGATGACATATTAACCTCAATATTCTCTGTCTCCAACAATATTAACTTATAAACGAATGTGTACAGTATATTAACTTAGTAATTTATGTTTCAAATAGTTATCTAACTAAAATAATACGAAACAATTTTTTTTATTGTGATAGTAAAGGAAAAGCTTTATTTTTTCCACACTGAAAACTTTGGTTTGAGTATGTTGATAAATGTTTCATTTAATTTCTCTACACTTCTTAAAAGAGTAGAGCCTTTGCCATGTTATGAAATTACAAAAGTTTATTTTGTGATGTAATAATTATTATTCTACTCCAAGCGTGAATTTTTTACCGTGATATGAAACATTTTTCAATGTTACCTTGAAAACCGGGCAACAAATCGCATCAATGTTGCCCGGTTATGAATGCCGTTGTTATGTGTACGTGACGTTGTAGAGAACTTTGCAGACATTTTTTTTTTTGCAGCATGCTGATTCGTATAAGCCTAATTACAAATAATTGTTGTTGTATTAACAATAGTTGATTATTATTATTATTCAAGTTATTTTAATATTTTGTATTCATTTCTAACAAGCTCGCCTCCTCATACGAAAGGATGACACTTAACATTTTAAAAACATACTCTGTACTTGCTAGATGGTGTCCATCTTTAAAATTATCTTGTATTACTAAGAAAATAATTAAAGATTTGAATGCCTCCCCTCTTGTTTAAAGATCTTATGGTTTCAAAGACTAAGAAGTTAAGTTATTTGTTAATATTGTACGTTTTATAGTTATTGATAGTTTTTAATAATTTTTTTATGGGATACTCATTTTGAAAAAACGGACATTAAAAGAAAAAATTAGGTTTTAGCAGTTACAAGTTTATCTGTGAACACCATTTTTGGTGGTAGGAATCGTTAGGAATAATTCAGATTTATTAAAATGAAAAAAATTTCCGTTCATCTCATTTGTTGGAATGCGATTTTTTTTTTTTAATTACCGCAACAAAGGATATGCTGTGAATAGGTGAACAAAATGTATTTAATGTATGTGAAGGGTTTTTGGATGTACTTAAGTCGGGATTGGTTGAATAAATGTTTACAAAAGGTATACTTTGTAAAAAATAAATATATTATACGTGTACTTATGATCATATTACAATAAAACGTTTGAATTATGTACAAATAAACGAATTTCTTTTTTGTATTTTTTAAAATTGTGAATTTGCAAAAAAACAATTAGTGAGGGAAAAACCTTTAGATATTCGCAGTAACAGTAATAATTATTATTATTTCATTGTACTTGGGTTTTAGTTCCCATGCACAGTGCCAAATTTTTAAAAGCTAATTATAGATATCAGATATAAAGTTTTATTTAGCTTCTTTTCCAATGCCTCCCAACGGCAAGTCTGCAAGCTTTCGAGGATAAAAATGGGGTTTCGAAACCCGTGGTGAGCAGAACACGGATAGCATGGTGTGTAGCTTTGTGCTTAACAACAACAAATCTTTGCCATGCAAATAACAGTCCGGATATCAGCTATGAAATAATTTTCAACTCCAGCAATATTAGATTCTGTGGGATTGGTATACTGATAGGGGCAGCCTTATTCCTTTAAAACCAAGATGCGTGAATACCGATATAGAATTCTTAATTTTTGTGTTTTGAATAACAACTTTGTTTCAGTAATATTAGTTTGCTGCATTTCTCGCAAGGCTACTCGAGGGTTATCTGCACTAGACTGCTCGAACAACATCCCCAGTTATTTTATTTAAAACTTATAAATGTTTGGAGGAGGTATTTGAGAACCAATATTTATTATATAGAGAGATGATTGTGGATATATGGTTTTTCTCCAAGATCACATAGCAATTGAGAAGTTTTTTTTATTGCAGTGAATGTAAAGTAGGAGTGGTTTTATGCGCCTTTCGTTATGATAAGATGTGTTTGTCGAGGCCCAAGAGCGTTGCTTAATCTCATGAATTTGAGGAGACAAGATCTGTGGCTAATGCATCATAATCAGGATGCCCGCCTACACGTATGGAAGTTGTTGCAGAAATGCAACAAAAATAATCGGACAAGGAAAATGGCCATTCCATAAAGTTAATATATAATATTGTTACGTCTCCGTTTGTTAATTGATTTTTCCGTAA
>NW_013667094.1:25952-29439 GCF_000517525.1 Limulus polyphemus
AGAATTCACGAAGCTTCGAGACTATGACGTGTTACTAGCGTCACGTGACCTCGATGACGCAACAATATACTAAAGTTGTTTCATTAAACGATTGGAAGACTGAAATAACTGTTTCTTGCCGATCCAGAGAAGCGGTTGAACTTTTTCTAGGAATTCATTGTACATGTTTAAAAAAATTGGCTTGAGAACAGTATAGACTGATTCGATGACGAGGAACCCACTTTGAGCCTAATAATGGTTGGAGACGGCTTGAATGGGTAATGAAGAAAAACTTTAACATAAGTTTAATCCAACAGCAAATGTACAACGTTTCGACAAGGTTTTGTCATCATCAATTAACAGAAGGACATTGTATGCACGCAAGATGATGCACCGCCATATATTTCCAACGCTACGAAGAACCAGCTAAGCAACGCTTTTGCTTTTTAACCAAAAAATATTATTTGAGAATCTGAAATGTTCATTTTAGCTTGATGTCGCATAAGGTAAGTAAGTAATGCGACCAGGTGGTACAATCTGTAAACGCAAAAGTCTGGGATCGCGTGCCTCATGTTCTCGTGCATATGCACATTAATTCAGTTAACATAACTTGTTACAGTCTGGAAGTTATAAACAGGGCCAGATTGGAACTAAATGCCAGCCCGAAAAGTTTATTGCATCGGCTCACAAGGCAAGGGTGTCTGATGGCCACCAAGTACGTGTATAAAAAAAATACACACTTGCAATACAATTTTTTTTTATTTTACAATATTTCGTAATATTTTTATTCAAGAACAAAATTATTTTACTTCATTGGAGTATGTTATTAACATTTGGCTTGTAGTACTGTCTAAATAACAATGAAAATATATTAAATCGAATTTACTTTATATTGTACAAAATATATATATATATATATATCCGGATGAAACATTAAGATCTACTACATCTTTGATTTATGCTTTATCTTTAATATAGGCCACCATATTTATTAATATATCTCGAACAGACCGACATGGCCAGGTGGTTAGGGCGCTTGAACCGCAGTCTGAGGGTCGCGGATTCGAATCCTTCTCCCACCAAACATGTTCTCCCTTTCAGCCGTGACGACGTTATAATGTTACGGTCAGTCCCTCTATTCGTTGGTAAAAGAGTTGGCGGTGATAACTAGGTCCTTTCCCTCTAGTCTTTCACTGCTAAATTAGGGACGGCTAGCGCAGATAGGCCTCGTGTAGCTTTGCGCGAAATTAAAATAAACAAACCGCCTCATGGCAAATTCTCGGTTTCTTAAGCCAGTTCGACCCTGGAAGCAATGGAATGCATAAAGTAGGTTTACAGTTTTGCAGTTATAACTGTAGTGCAAAGAAAAGGATACTGACGTTTAACAGTTTATTCGAAAAAGAACAACAACTAAAATGTGAGAGCAATAACATTTAAGAAGTTAAGAGTGGACGACGTTAGAACAATATTGAAATATAATGTTTTCGAAAAGTGCTGATATATGGGTATGACTGTAGTTTTGTTTTAATGGTACAATATTTAAAAGTTGTTTTATTGAGTCACTGGAGGGCACTTTTAGTTAACTCTCAGTTAAACCGTTCATTGTATTTTCTAAAGTTCTGAAAACGACTTCGTAGCTGTTTTAAAGACAAATTTTCCTTGATGTGATATACATCTCGTTGTAGACTTAATGTGCGCTGTTGTTTTTTAGAGTGTTTAAATCGTACTCTGTTAAATGTAACAAAAATTTAATTTTTGATTTATTATTGTGTGGGAAGGAATTTTTGACACATACGACGTACATGGATTAGTTTTTAGTTTTGTTTGTTGTTAAGCCCATTTGGGGGGGGGGGTATTGAAACACGATATTTCGAATTATAAACTCTTAGACTTATCACTGAACCACCGGAGGACGTATATAGAACAATGAAAATATAAGAATACGCCATGGATTTTTCATGGCATGGACAGCTAATCATTTGATGTATTGCTTAGCTAAGTAGTCACGTAGCTTTAAATATCTTTAAAGTAATTATGAAATTATCTATTTACGTCAACATTTTACACAACTAAGCTTGACGACCTAAGCAAAATGTAGTTATCAGAAATAAGGTAAAGAAAGAATAATTTGTTACTTGCATTACAATTAATAGTAATTATAAAAGGTATTTCGAACATATGCTGAAGGCATAAACTCTATAATTCAGAAGATATAATTAAGCTTGAAATTTCTTCATCAGCAGCCTTTCAGATCGCTAACTTTTAAAAGTCTACTACGATCGTTTCGTTAATCTGTGGAAATTACGGGCCCATAACTAGTTATTTTGCTGCTTCATATGAAAGTTTTCTATCTACCGCCTTCCTTCTCCAATTCAATTTTGAAAAAACACCCGAAGGACTACCACCTAAACTGATATATTTATTACTTCTTAAAGGTATGTTACAGTAATAGTTAATGTTACACTGCTTGCTTCAAGTCCAATTTCGTCCAAGTGCATGCTCGATCAAAAGTTTTGTCAGTACAACCAGTCTTGTTTGTATAATAAAAAAGAAGCATGTTGTAGGTCAAACCACCAAGGAGTTAACTATATATATATATAGTGATACCTGAAGGAAGGCATTGCCCGAAACATTATATCCGTAACAGTATATATATATATTAAAATATATATATATATATATATCTGTCGTTAACTCCTTGGTGGTTTGACCTGCAACACACTTCTTTTTCATCTCTTTTCAACTACCACTACGCGTAATTTCCTACATTGTTTGTATAAAATTGACCTCAGATGTAGGATTTAATCAATTTAAGTTCCGAAAACCTTCCTTATCCATCTCCAACGGTCGTGAGCGAAGTCAGCAGAATTCTCAATGCGATAAAAGTTTTGAGAAACGACGATGGTATGTGTTCTTACGTATGTAATCCAATGTGCCTTTCCGGTGTCATTTTACTAACTTTTATGAGCTGTTGTTGTTATTTTAGTGCAAAGCTAGCTACACAATGGAATAGCTGCGCTCTACCCACCGAGGGAATTGAACGCCGGGTTTTTGCATTGTAAGTCCACAAACTTTACAACTGGCTCACAGGGGGCCTCTAATTGTTCACACAGTGATATCACCTGTCTCACTATCTGATAAGCCGGTTTAGAGATCCGCGCAATGCTTAAGCTCAATTTCAGTAAGTCGACAATGCAGTAGAGGAAAATGACACAAAAAAGAGAGAGAGAAAGAAACCTATACTTCTTTAGTTGCTAAAATCAGTTTCATAGATTTAACAGCTGAGTCGGCAAGACTATTAAAGAAATTTATCTCGAAATTTTGTTACGAATAAAAAATTGGTTGACCGCGACTTTCATACTGTTACAACAGCGGAAGTCACGTAACTCTGATAACACGTCATGAGTTTCTAGAAGGATCGGGGAACATCACGAATATCCTAGTATTTGCTAGACGCCCTCTATTTTTGTATAGAAGGCCGGCAAATAAAGTAACAGCATAAATAATA
>NW_013667094.1:29460-32287 GCF_000517525.1 Limulus polyphemus
ATAAACTAGTTTTATTTAAGAAAGGACTTGTATCTCTGAACTTCTTCAGAAAGAATTTTTACGAGAAATTAACAAACGACGTATGTCTGCGGACATGCAACGCTAGAAACCGGGTTTCGATACCCGTGGTGGGAAGAGCACAGATAGCCCATTGTGTAGCTTTGTGCTCAACTTCAAACAAACAAACAAAAATATTGGCATTTTTACTAGTTTTAGCAACAGTAGTTTTTTTGAATCGTCTTAATCATAACATTTTCATTATCTTTTAATGTGTCACGTTGTGAAAACTTGAGAAAACTGACTTTTTGGTTTTTCCAAATCTGTTTCTTTTCTTTCTTTTTTTTTTGCTTTCCTTCTATAGGCGCAACCACGTTTAAACTTTTTGGGGCAGTAACATGGATTTTTATGTGATGTAGATGCGTTGGCCTTTTTTCGTAGAACATCCTATGAACTGATTTCTGAATAAAACACTTACTTACATTCCAAGATCTATTATTACCTCTTTTAAGAACCAACATTTCAAATTTGTCAAGAAACATCGAATAACTTTTTAATGTTGGTAAAACTCTGAGAAGCAGGATAAAAGTAAAAAAAAACGGAACATTTGAATTCAAATAAAGGAAAACAGAAATTTCTGCAGCAGAATCAAGCCATTTTAGCTTTATTTTTTCCTGTTGTTATACACCTTCAGAGTAAAAATCAGAATTTCCAAAATACTGCACTGGAGTTTTGCAGCAATTTCAAGAATATCAAGAAGGTGCAGTTTTTCTTCGTGAACATGAAGAATAGTTAAATGATTCCACCTGTCTTGACTCATGATGTTAAGCAGGTAGCTCTTCAATCTGCTCAAACAAGAGAAAGTCCTTTTTGCTTCTACATTGCTACAGGGAACTGTAAATAGCAACTGAACTATTTTTTCATATTTTATTGAATACCTTTCTTGCTGCAATGTGTAAAGACTACAGTTTGTTTGCAAGCTCTTCAACTGAATTCTGTATAGATCATTTTCTGCTTGAACATAGCTAGATGGACAGCCAAACCCTGGTATTACTTCTAGATACTGGCAAATTTCATCCACAATGTCCCCTTTTTCCATATCCTTTAAATGAATGTCCTCTAGATGAGAGCAATGTTGGTCGTAACGTTCCTTCAGTGCGTTAACAGTGGTATCATTTAACAGAAAATACTGTGCTAATAAAACTAGTAAGTATCCAGTAATTAGAGATATCTGCAGCTGGAGACATAGTTCTTAATTTGTTCGTTTTGGAAATCAGGCTGTTATTGTAAAGTATTACCTTAAACTAAAACGAACAACAATACATTAATATTAGGATTGTGTTTAATCATTTTTAGAACGAAAGAGTTCAAATACAGTGGCTATACATTTGTTATTTGAATAAGCACATAAAACGTCGCATGAGTGATGCAAGCGATCAATATATAGTTTTGAATCTTTATAACAAAAAACGTAGTTCATAATAAAAATAATTTCCCTTGTGTCCACACAGCAAGTAAAAACACAGATTCCATTTCCGACAAAATGAACAAATCTTTGCAACTCAACCGATGCAAAAATGTAATGTGTTACACTATGAGTATGTGCACTTTGTGCAAATCAGCACAACAAATTAAGGGGAAAAAAACCATCAGCCGTATACAGAAAGCTCGATAGTTAGACTATATGGCTAAAAGATTAATGTATAAACTTTGACACTGGTGCCTGAATTTTAAGGAAGACATAAATGGTTCGTGAAAGAGTTGAGAGAGTGGCACGTCCTCTGATGTTGTGTCTATTCTGCCTTATAATAATTTTTTGAATTATCACTGTTTTAGCTATTTTTCATTTCTTACAAATTTAAAAATATTTTAATCTATACTTTTCATCTTCCTTTGTTACGATTTTTGTTTGTTTTAACGCAAACACGAACAGTAAGCTATATGCGTACTGTCTATAATCTTGCTGCTGATCCATTGAGGGGGGAGGGGGGGTGTTACGAAACGCATAAACTGATTCAATCAAAAGATGTCATTATCGCGCCTTACAACACATACTTACGTTGTTTTGGTTTTTCTTAGTGCAAAGCTCTGTCAAACGCGGGAACTCAAACCTCGGATTGTAAAGTTGTAAATTCATAAACTTACCGATGACCTACCGGGGAATGCCTTTTTAACGAGTAAAGGGAAAACAACAAATCTGCATAAAAATCAAGATTCAACAAAACTTTAGCTGATTGATCCTATATTAATAATTCACAATTAAATTCTGAATACAACATGTGGCTTAATGGTAATTTCGTCAAACACATTTATCAGGCAGGCGATAGCACTGCCCATGTAAGGATGGCTCGGATTATAAATCGAAATAGTATTTTAAATATCTTCTCAATAGGTCATCAGAACTTTATAATACTACACAGTGTTTCCTTTTATAACAGTATCTATGTAACGATTGAGTTCTGGGAATGTTTGTAAATATCACAGCAAAAAAAATTGAATTTCTTGTTCTACTTTCTTCTGCTTCTTGTTTATTACTTGATAACTCAAAAACAATGATGTCAACCAATTTCACTGAGGTGACATAGTTTCAAACGGAATATCCTCTTTTATAAGTATTGGTAACAACTAATAACTAAAAATCTTAATTCTAGTGTAAACGATGTTATCATTATCCCTTGAAATTAGCTTTCTTATAGAAAATTGGGGTTATTTTTAAAAAGCTTAAGTGCAGGGTGCAACAGGAATTACCAGCCAATAATACATAAACAATAAATATTACAGTTGGAACCTCATTATATTTCGAAATTGGTTATAAATACAACCTTTCTAT
>NW_013667094.1:32785-34727 GCF_000517525.1 Limulus polyphemus
TAAACAATAAATATTACAGTTGGAACCTCATTATATTTCGAAATTGGTTATAAATACAACCTTTCTATGTCTATCGAAACATGCATTAAAAAACAAGCAAGCAAGTAAAGAAAAACTTTTCAAAAAAGAAAGTAAATGTAGGAATGACTAATATCAATCCTTCAAAAACAATGCAAACAAGATAGTAGGAATAGCATTTGCATTATCCATACATAATAGCACAGGAAAGAATTAACATATGGCAATATAATTATTCAATCACAATTGAGTTTAATTTATCCTATTTTTGTCAGTTAACATTCTACCACACTGTGTGCCTGTACTATTATGTAGGGATGATCCAAACGCCATTCCTACTGTTTTGTTTGCATTCTTTTTGAAGGACTGATATTAGATATCCCTACATTTATTTCACTTTTTGAAAAGTTTTTCCATTACTTGTATATAATAACAGCAATAATATATACTGCTTTAAGATGGATAAATTACCTTTATTTTCTACATAAATGAAACACATAAAAATATATATTTAAAACACTTATTAAGTAACATCACGTGATGATTCAATAAATTTACACTCGATTTTTTTACTCGATACAAATTGATAAATTTACAGATTTACGATACTCAAATCTGAGGTTTGATTCCCACGGTGGACAGAGCGAAAATAGTTCATTGCGTTATTTAGCGCTAAAAACAACAAAAACTACTATTACTAGAAACAACGCTTACTTATAGACTTAAACTTAACTGGGAATCCTAACTTAAATGTCAAAGCTGCTAATTGAAAAGCCAACAAACTTTGCATTACTTTGTTGGTATAACCTGCTAGCGATATTTTATACTAGTGATGTTGCATTGTGCTTAAATATAAACATTCAATTAATGAAAATAAGCATTATTCTCATAAAATTCAACCTTGTATATACAATTTCCTTATAAAATATTTGACAATATCAAATTCTAATAGCACCTTTTTGTTTTGTTTAGAAGTTAAGCACAAAGCTACATAATGGTCTATCTGTACTCTGCCCACCACTGGTATCGAAACCAGGTTTCTAGCGTTGTAAGTCCGCAGACATTCTGCTGGGCCACTAGGGGGTAGCACATTTTATGCCACCCAGTGGCTCAGCGATAAACCTGAAGGCTTATAATGTTAAAAACCCGAGTTTTGATAGCCGTGATGGGCACAGCACAAACAGCCCATTGGGTAGCTTTGTGCTTGACAAAAAAACCAAACAACAACATCTTTTATTTTAAATATATATTCTGCACTATATATCACAATAAAATAATTTACATTATATACTGAATTTTCCTAGAATTGTCAGCTGCACTATCAAACTTATTATTTAATAATTAGTTTATCCAAATACTAAAAACAAGAATGTGGGGTTTAATAGTTTACTACTTGTACTAGAGATGAGTACGCAATACCACGTATATTAGTTAAAATTCCATGTTAGCGCTATGTCAATTATATTTTTCAGATTGTCCAAATAACAGCGATGATTTTCAATCTTTCTTCGAGCACCCAAACCGTTTTCACAAAACTATCAACTATAATTTGAATGGGAAACAAGAAATTTCTACTTTTCTTGAACATATTTACAATTGGAAATGACTCAATAACCTCTCCTTTCTATTTGCTGAAAATCTATGGACTCTCTAAGCTACATTTTTTTCTCGTGCCACCACAAAATGGTTAAAATGTCTATGACTACTTCTATGTTTTTAAGAAGCTGGAATATGCGATCCATTAACATAAAAACAAGAAATTCAGAACGTATAATCCGTTCTGAAAGAGTTATGATATCCTATATATTTCATTATAAAATATGACGGATTTATTACTATATATATTTATTTTAATATCGATGTTTGTTTATATTAATTTATATTTAGAAATATACATAACTTATACTGTTAAATCTGTATTGCG
>NW_013667094.1:35113-35906 GCF_000517525.1 Limulus polyphemus
TAGAAACAAGTACTTTATATTGCTTGTAAGTTTGTAAAACTTTTGTATATAAATCATTGTTTGTAATAACTATTTGTAATAACTGTTATTGTATTGTTGTTTATATATATAAAAATATATTTGTATTAAAAAGAAACTGTGTGTATCAATCTTGTTGGCAAATATCATAAATTGGATATATATCGGCATTTATTTAAATACTAAATCCAAAGTACAAGTTGACCTTTTGAAATTGTAATACGTAACAAAATGCACCGCTAAAAGTCAGAGAAACCATCTGTGAATACAATGAAAGAAATAGAACAAAAATAGAAGAAGCCACTTTGTTTAAACTTACAGCACCAAGTCGTTACCCTTAGAGAAGATTCCAACGAAAAATGAATTTATCGTCAATTACAAGTATCTCAACACCATTAAAAAGAATTTCAAATCAAACAAACTTCTACTAGAAGATAAAAAAAAAAACATGGCGTCTCTATAATTTCATGCGTGTTATCTGAAACAGTTGGTGAAACAGGAAGAAATATAAATACAACAATCACAGAACGTAAAGGAGGTGTTAAAAACGGAAATAAAAAGTAATGCAATTTTCCTGCATGTGAGATACTTTTTTCACGCCATACGCTGTCAATCATCTACAAAACAGATAATTACATAAAACGAAGAATTATTGAAAGATTTGTAACCAATAGCATACCAAACGTAAACATTTCTGAAGGTTATTTCAAACTAAATTGGTTTGTTTGTTATGGATTTCGCGCAAAGCTACAGGAGGGATATTTGCGCTAGCCAT
>NW_013667094.1:36651-38260 GCF_000517525.1 Limulus polyphemus
TCGAGCGCCTTAACCACCTGGCCATGCCGGGGAACTAAATTGGCTTCTCAAGACGAGAAGTACAGGATCAAATTTCATCACGTAAATTGCATTCTGAAATGAACCTATGTTTATTTTTAAGACACCGTCCGACGGAAAGGGCACGTGCAAGTGCCGCAACTAGAATTGGAGTCTGTCAAAGATTCATAAAAGTGTAGAATTTAGTTTGATTTTATTATTTCTACGTCCAAATTTAGTTTAGGCCTAATTAACCGGTGCATTTAATGTATCAGATGCATATCGTATTTTGGTTTAATCTGTTTATTAGAAATTTGGGTTTTGTAGTTCAATGTATGAGTTTGGTCTTGTAATTTACATTAATAGACTTAATCAGAAAGATAATGTTACACGTTATGCATAACAAAGTGGATTTTTTTTAATGAAACACAATGCCTCTGTAATATCCAACAAGATGCCTAAAGATGCTGGAATCATGACGTTTCTTAAAAACTCGGGACTCGTAATTTTATTTCAGCTTTAATTAAATATTTCAGGTACAATTAAACACAATTTTCAAACAGATTCTAAGGAGCCCCATGAGCACATGGGTCCCTGAAAGACAGAGATAAACAGTAATATTTGATTAGTTATCATATTTGAATTGGACAAAATTCTAGAAAATTAGAAACTTATAAGCAATAGCTAAAACAAGAGTTGATATGAAATTTTATTCTTAATTAAAATTATTATATTTAGTCAAAAACACAGAGATACTAACCTTAGATTCTTTATTTCTTATAGAGCATTAAATTAAAGCTCATATCAGTATACAGATTACAATTATCAACAAAGGCGTAAGAATAGGGGACGCAGTTACGTACGGGCCTCAAAAGCTGTTTCCTCAATGACAAGCCTAAAGTGAACTATAATAATGTTACGTCTCCGTTTGTTAATTAACTTTCCGTAACTTCGTTCCGACGAAACTTTAGCGACACAAGTTCTTTACTTAATAAAACTGGTTTATTCTTTCCGAATATAACTTTACCGATACACTTAACTTCAACAATCGCGCTAAACAAACGCTATAACAACAAACGTGCTCAATAATACTTCTGACTGCAGATCAATTACTCACTGTCTATACACACATTACCTTCATCTCGCGTCACGTTGTCCCCTCTTATATATACCAAACTACCTCATATCTAGCAAATACTAGAGCATTCGCCAAGATACGGGATAGTTCTAGAAACGTGGCGTCACTGTAGTCATGTGATCTCGATGACGCAACACTGCCCCCTCCTTAATATTGTTTGTCCCGAACAATAACCACATACAATAAACCAATAACAATTAACAATAACCTAATTAACTGTACAGGATTACAAAGACAAAATTACAATTCAACAAAGTCTCTTAATTTTTCGGGACATATCTTCTTCCGTACTGGTCTCCGTCTCGTTGGCTTCTGCTTCATGTGGGATTCATCTGCTTCATCAGTAAATGTCCTATCATCGGTTAACAGTCACATCAGTGGTAGTAACTTCACCAAGAGCTTCACCGTTTCCCTTCTCAAAACTGAGTAGAGTTTCTTCTTCGACGGTGGCTTCTTCAGGTGGCACGTCTTCAG
>NW_013667094.1:39188-43591 GCF_000517525.1 Limulus polyphemus
CTAGAGCATTCGCCAAGATACGGGATAGTTCTAGAAACGTGGCGTCACTGTAGTCATGTGATCTCGATGACGCAACAATAACATTAATAAATAAAAATCCAGAAAATTAAAGAACACTAGAATCAGTTGTTAAAAAAACCTACAATAGAAAAATCAATGTAAAATTTTTGTTTTTCACTTAAAAAATACAGATGGTTTAAAAATTCTAAAAAATAATAGCGATTGGAAATATCTGGTCTGAAACAGCTGGCAACATTGGCGGACCATGCACGCACTGCGAAAACAATTCTTTGCAAGCCGGAAGGTAGAGAAGCAAAGTGAGGTTATTAATGTTTAGTGAGGAACCTACTGAAATTAATTAAAAAATAACAACAAAGGTTGCAGTAGGAAGTCCTAGTTTGATGTAGGCCTAGGTTTAGAAAGTGTTGAGAGTAGGCCTCAATATGATTTTAAAGAAGAAACCGAGAAAATAATAAACTTAGTGACACTGCCAAAAGTGAAGGTACGTCAGTTCTGAAATATGACGATACTGACAGAGATAGGTCTAGGCCAGAACTGAACACACAATGTTAGTCACACAATGGTTGATGCTAATAACTGTTTTACTAATTTTTTAATAGCCAGTACCCATATGATAAAGCTAATTTTTTCAGGGTTTTTAAGTTCAATGTTATTGTTTTATAATTAAATTGATTTTAAATATTTAAATACAGATTATATGAGATCAAGGACGTCCGCCGAAATTGTTTCAGGGGGAGGGGCAAAGTAGTGTGAAATTGTGAATGAATAAAAAAATTGTAAATTCATATGCATAAGCTGAATGAATAAAGAAAGAAGTGTTTCTCGTGTTATAGATGCAAAAATTTAAACTGAAAAAAAAAGCTTCAAAAACAATTATAATAAGAATAAACAGAATTAGGTAGTTAGAGGTAATTTATGGTATTGTTAACTTTCATTAGTTAAAAATTTGCCTGCAGTTTACTAAAGTCATAGACACATTTTGACTTGCAAAGTTATCATTCGGTTCATTTTTGACTGATGTGAGCATGTCGAAATCATTTATCCTTAAAAATTAATTCATAGTGATTTGAAAAATATCTGCAAATCATTATTTTAAAATGAAATGACGTGTTATTTCACATGAGGGGGGGGGGGACAAAAAATACCAGTGCTAAAGCTGCTTGTTGAAAATACAAGATCTGACTGTTTATGGCGTCCGCTACAAGCTGTTCTGGTTTCAGTTTTTGGATACACAGCGTATGAGAATGAGTAAGGTGTGTGTTCTTACCGTGTGTTTGCGTATTGACGTAATGAATTAATAAGTTAAGACCAATAATGAAATAAGGCAAAACGAAATATGTAAACTATATAAATAGGGAAATAATACTTATTATCATAAAAATGTGGAATTATTTATGATTTAAAAAAGTCAAGAGTATAGCGAGAATAATAAAATTAACTCCATCATTCTCTGATCGATTGAGTTCGCCACGCTCTCACCAAGAATGGAGGTACGGGAGAACTAGAGTATGCGCTGTTGAGAGGAAGATCGGATCTGCGTTCACACCGGCGTTGATTCTCCTAGATTTAGTCTGTACGAGAAATCGGCGTGCGTCAGTATGGTTACTCGTGAAGCGAAGTAACTAACGTGTTTGTAAAATGCCAGTTCGAAGAGGCCACGTCGCTCCTCAGAATACATTTGTGGACACCATCATCAGAAAATTTGACAATCTCAGTAAGCATACTTATTTTATTACTCATTTTATGTTATTCTGGTCTCATTAGTGTGCTTAAGTTAACTAAATGAGTAAATAGACGTGTTCTAATTTTAAAGCTGCCGTTTATATTGGTTTCACAAACATGGCTGAGGCCGTACCCTTTGTCTGTTATCACTACTCAGTATGATATACATAATTTATTTTTGGCTTATTACGTCCCCTCTTGGCTCTCGTGTTTTACAGTTTGAGGATAGGACCGTTTTGCTTCGGCGCGTAGTTTCTTGACGTGTATTTAATTCATGCTGTCGTAAACACCCTTGTGCTTGAGGAAGCCACGTTGCATCACTGTAATTTTCAACTGGAACACTATTTTAATTGAAATTTTACTGATGCTACGAATATAAATATTTGTGTTAATTATTACTGTAAAATACTCTTAGTTGTATTATTTTATTAAATGAAATTTGAGATTGATGAACTGAATAAAAAAGCTCTTTTAAACAAACTTCTGAATTCTTGGTCGGAATGGTTAGTAACTAAAGTCTCAACAGTATCTGTGTTTTCGTTTTTATTATATTTCAAACTGTTTGTGACTTGGAGATTTGCTTCAAACATGTCGTTTTGAAACCCACGTATATTGTTATTTTATTTCAGGGTTCACTGTAATTAATTTACACGTGTAAGCGAAACAAGTACATGTTCGTCTTAAGCCTTTTATTAGTTTTAAGGAATCATTGACATCACTGAACGATTATTTTCCGTCAACAAACCACGATGAAGGAACAATGAACTGCTACAACATTGTGAGGAAGTGTGTATCCGTTATTACTACAAATATATAATTTGAATAGATAATAAGCACGGAGAGCTTCGTGCAGTTTTGGACGTAGACCGCGGAACCACCCGGCCTGGTCAATTTTTAAATCGAGGGCCAAAGGTCCTAAAAAGCTTTAAATGTTTAAAATTAAAAACTAAATGTTTAGCTTATAAACTTTTGAAATAGAGAATGTCCCGTTTAATTAATTTTTCTTAATTTTTAATTTACTTATGTTGCTCTTTACCGAGATAAAAAAACAAACAACAAAACATGTAGATAAAGGACTAGAAACTGACCAAAAATAATTATCCAAATATGTTACTTAAATGTACATATAACATCTTTTGTATTAAATGTTTAACAAAGATAATGGATTTCCTTTTCCGCTTGTTTCAATGTTTGTTTTTTACCACCTTGAGTTTTAAATATTAGTTGTTAGATCTTGCATATTGCGAACCGTGGTGTCTATCCAAGCGTTCGTCTGTCTCCCGTTTGAAAAACTACGCACACAGGCAAAGCTCAACAATCACTTTTGAAATGACGGGAGAACGGGTATGAATACTGTTGATGCCAGATTTTATTTCGCAAGCAGGATATTCTACACCAAATTGTAAGGAATTAATTCACACCACTGTTCACATTTCAAAATGTGACGTAACTTAAAGAATAAATATGTAGATTTACCGTATGTTATTGTTGAGTGGCTCTTAGCATGACTGAAATGCTCAACAATTACTTTTCACGTTAGGCGGTATAAGTAACTCGGATCTTTGGGTCTGAGTGAAAACAAGAGCACAACACAATTAACCTTTTTTAAAGTCCATGAAATAATTTAAATTTATAGATTAACTTAAACCTTTCCCGTCACTGGGGACGGTACTTTTGCTTGTTACTAAATATAGTAAACTTTTTATTTTAACATATTTAGTTAAAAGATTACGAATAGGTATTATCATTTATTTCATATCACAAAATATTAATCTATCTTTGACCCCATTTTTGGCCCAAATAATATATATATTAAAATAAAATTAAAAGCCTACTTACTTATTCAATATTTATTTCAAGGTGAAATCTTAAACCTTTTTTTTTGTTAGGCTTTAATAAATATATGGTTGTATGTTTTATATAAAGTCGATATTATAGAAACGCGTCAAGGTTCTTATGTATTATGCAGTCCTATAACTTTACAATGGAGAACAATTTACCACACGGCACAATTACACAAACTAATCGCATTCTTTGCTCTTTTGGCAAATTTGAAAGGATTGTCTGGGGCATTAACCTTACTGTTCGGTAAGTTTATCTCCTTATGCTGCTGCTTATTGTGTACCATTCTATAATCACCATCAAAAATGGTTTTAAACCCGTTAGCCAGATATAGATATTTCCATTTGACGACGCTTGCGTTTAGCGCTAGAGCCAGAACTAAAAAAACTTTACAAAGTATTGAGTGATCGCTTTGCTAGAGTAATATTGACATGTAGTGCCAAGAGTTTTACTCAAAATGCCAGTCGTAAGAATGTTTTATACGAAACTATATTACTAAGTATTAAATGATTAATAAAATATTCAAATTTTGCGAGCCAGTTCCTTTTTCTTTACTGTTTACACCTACCTGTGGAAAGAGATGTGTATGTTTATCAGTCAGTCGGTATAGTGAAACGTAGCACTGAACTACTGTCATTGGAGTCAGTCGGTATAGTGAAACGTAGCACTGAACTACTGTCATTGGAGTCAGTCGGTATAGTGAAACGTAGCACTGAACTACTGTCAGTGGAGTCAGTCGGTATAGTGAAACGTAGCACTGAACTACTGTCAGTGGAGTCAGTCGGTATAGTGAAACGTAGCACTGAACTACTGTCAGT
>NW_013667094.1:44522-47210 GCF_000517525.1 Limulus polyphemus
AAACGTAGCGCTGAACTACTGTCAGTGGAGTCAGTCGGTATAGTCAAACGTAGCGCTGAACTACTGTCATTCGACATCTTACATTCATCTCAAAAACATACAAGTTGAGCTGCATTTACCGGCTATTCTATATTTGCCATTAACTGTAAGTTATTGGGGGGGGGGTGAGCCCTGTCTCCCCCTCTATATCTCCGGTTGGGCCAGCCCTATTGTTATTAATGTTTGTTTGGCAAGATTTTTTTTTAGCCTTATCTTGAGAACTTGTATATTGATAAAATAAAAACCCATTGATTAAGTAATTTGTTGTAGGCGTTAAATCATGCTGTTCAGTTTGGATCTATACCTTTATTACTATTAAGTATCTTTTGATACCGAAAATTTTCATCCGTTCTATAGAAGCACATTATTATTATTATAAGAACTACTTATCACTCAGATAAAGCGTATGGTCTTAAGAAACACCGTGTGCTCTTTGATTTTTAAAACTTGCAACCATAGAGAGGTAATGTGTTTTAATTCGTAGTTTACGTTTTAGGACTTTTTTTTTTGCACAGTATTTAATTCTTTCTGAAAAACATTACCCCGAAAATGATTAATTCTAGAATATAGACAACCCACGAGATTACTATTTAATAGGGGGGAGGGATACTAAAGCTAATTATCATGCGTGCGAACGGACATGCAAATCACCAGATGGCATTCAACGGATTACAGTCGTTCAGGTTAGCGCTGAAAAACAAAATAAAAAGCTGATTAAAATTGCTGACATCGAAAGATAATTATGTGGTCAGCTTTTGTTCAAACTATTTTAACCATTTCTGTCCATTTTGGGAATGTATTATTTTGCAACTGTTTGTTATTCACATTGTCCGAGGTGAAGAAAATAAAAATGTCTTGTACGTAAATTACAACTATCCCGAAATGAAACCCTTGCTATTTCAATAAAGTATTAGGTAGACTTATCAGTATAAACAGCTAAAAATGGAATTATATATATATATAAACTTTACAAAATAACGTTTCGAGACGGCTTGAATGGGTATGATAAAGGTTTCTTCGTTACCCATTCAAGCTGTCTTCAAACATTTATTTTCTGAAAAGTGGGTTTTTCGTCATCAAATATGACGTTTCACCATTAGTGTGGTATTACACACCACTACAACACATTTATACACATGTACCAGTGATGTCATAAATGTAACCTTGACCTTAAATATAAACCTACTCATTTCAGTTTATTTTTTGATAGGTCTACTGTTGTCCCAGCCCGTTTTTTTTTACGGGCAAATTTCCATTTGTCTCTGGGTGGGGAAGATGTATTAGTAGAATTACTTATTGTTTCAGCGACGGGAGACAAACAATAAAAATAATAATAACCAAAATTATAACCTTACTTACTGTTTGTCTATCATCACTGACACAGTAAGAACAACTAAGACCATAATTTTTTATGCCTGTTTCCCCATGGTCGAAACCATAATAATAATAATGCTTTGTTTGAACAAGACACGTCTACATAACCAGATTACTTTAGCTGAGCACCATAACGTTTTGAAGAGTTTGTACGTTTTAGTAACCTGAAGCTGTTAGTAAATTTCTTCTCGAAGTAAAATGTGATTTGCAGTCACTTTTGTCTTCATCAGACTATCATGTACGGACGTGAATGTTGTGCTAAGATCTTATGTAGTATATGAAGTCCAATGTGCAAGTACGTTTGCTATCTGTGATATAGTTTAAAACTCACATCAGTAACACTTTTAGATCGTTAGTGTATTTGCGTGCGAATGCTGCAGCGAGAAACTTCTGTGTGCAGATGTTAGGATTAAGTTTTTGTGGCTAATTACGAGTTTCGGGATAAAACATTTTGTACGTACGTGTGACACCATAACACATATATATATATATATGCATACATCTGTGCTGTCCAACCCAAATGGATAAGTGGTTCCAGGTGTGGCCAATGAGACATAAAAGTCCACTCCATAATGAAAAAGCGTTAGCGTTTTTAAAATTTTAATACAGAAAGTCTCGCACGTGTGTATTGTGTTTTACACATTTTTATCAATTATCTGTGTTCTTTTATCATTGGAAATTAGCAGCAGTAAGTTCTTCTACGCAAAAATAAATTTCTATAAAGTAACTTTCACTCCTATCACCCGTACGCGCTGCTGTTTGACGCAACACAAGATTATGGAGTTGGGTTGGGAAGTTCTCCTCCACCCACCATGTTCTCCAGATATGGCACCATCAGGTTACCATCTTCTTCGTTCTCTGCAACACCATCTTTATGGGAAAATGTATGCAAATATGGAAGGTGTTAAAGAGGACATCGACATGCTTTTTGCTTCAAAGTCAAGTGATTTCTTTAATCAGGGCATTAACAACCTGATTGTAAGATGGAAAAGCATCATCGATAAGAATGAAGACTATTTCATTTAATAAATGTTTTGTTTTGATATATAAGTTGTTCAGGTTTTTTCATCTAAAAAAAAGCGACATTAATTTCTTGACGATCTAATATACACCTGGAAAAAAGTTAAGTACCCCCGTGTTTTTTTCAAGTGATTCAGATTCGACGTTCTTGTGACTGATTATAAATTACCATTCAATCTAAACGTGTTTATCAAATGAAATTATGCATTACTGGGCACAAGAAAACAAGATTATCACCGTAAAATAACAATTTTT
>NW_013667094.1:48210-64264 GCF_000517525.1 Limulus polyphemus
AACATTGCTCAACATCATGAAAATTAAACCTCATTTTCAATAAGCAATCCTGAAAAATATTTGGGGGTGCTTAACTTTTTTCCAGGTGTATAGAATAATGTGTATTTAGGTCAAACATGCTCCCAGAGAATGTTATACATGCAAAGTGTTGCAAAACGTTCCATAAAGTACTTCTAAGCCTTTTCTCTTTGATGCCCTAAAGTGTAATTTTTTATAGTGTTTTTAGAAATTAATATTTGTGATTGTGTAAAAGGAAATTGGCATTTGTTGAGGTGTTTTCGAGAGACAGAGGAAAATTGTGTGAAATGAAAATCGTATAAAGCTCTACAAGTCTCTTAAATAAAATAAAAACGCCCATTTCACTATGGATGTTTTTCTTCTTTTTTTTTTCTTGGTAATCCATTTAATGGCATTTTGAATATCAGACCAGAAATAATCGTGTATTTATTAACATTATCCGTCAATAAGTAGAATCATCAGGAATGTATCTACATGCTTTAGCATAATCGCTTGAACCTATTTTGATCATACATAAATATCTCGTATATTAATTATGGATATTACAAAAATAAATAATTTAGTACATATTATTCAGTTAATAAGCGAATCAGATTAACACCGACAAATCAAACTCTTAGTATTATTCTACATTGTGACCGTTTGCTAGCCAGGGATTTTTACAGGAAATGAGGGTTAATTATCCCTTCTTAACATGTCAAATATATTTCTATAATACTTTCTTGTAGATGGCTTCTGTTTTAAGGGATCAATTAAACGTGTTTATTTCTTTTTTTTTACATAAAGGCGATGCATGTCAAGATTCACTGTGCACAACATTTACTTGTAATATAAGCATAAAAAAGATCAAAGAGCAAAGGGCAAGTAGCGTCAGGTAAATATGGGGTAACATAGTAGTAAGTATGCGTAGTGTAACATAAAAATTATCTAGATATATATTCTAGTCATGACATCAAACAGACAAACGTCATAAGAGATAATACTTTTATGAATAGTAGTGGTCAGTAAAACATATAGGTCAATGTGTTCTTTCTTAACCTATCGATCAGGTATATTGGTCTTTCTCACTGAAGATTAGAAAATCACTATTGTAATGACAAATTAATAGGAAGAGCAGCTGTTCTAATCGCCTTACATCCAATAAAGTAGGTAGGAAAGGATAGATAGCAGAATGTTTAGTCTGCTTGGAAATTTTTTTTTTAGCAAACAAGATCTTATCTTGCGATATTTGCAGAGCAAGCTGAGTTTTGTTGTTTCAAAAATTGGTTTTACAAATCTATAATGGAGACCTTGATGACCCTTATCGAAGACAAGACTATCTGTTCGAACTGTGAAACTGTTCCTTTTAAGAGTAGCAAAATGACAGACCATCACCGGTGAAAGGATTTTAGTCTTCAATATATTGATTTTTAGTAGCGTTCTTGACATTTGAAGTGAGAGAAGAGTTGTAACCGCTTTAACGAGAACGACAGATTCCACAAAGAAATCACTGTTAGCAACTGCGTGTAAAAGGTGTATAGGTTACTGCTAATTGGATAAACTTTTGGCTGAGTATAGAAACGAAAGGATTTAGTGATAACGCAACGAGTAAAATGGCTCAGTGTCGTTTCAAAACATCAGCGATACGTGAAAAAGAAAAAAAATAGTGGCGAATGCTTTAATGCTTTGAAATAATCAGAAAAATTACGGAGCGGTGGTACATAAACAAATTTCGAATGAACTGACAGCACCTTATAAACAAAAAAACATCCCTGTTTTTCATGTGATTATATCAATCAAGCTTATAAGCATAAGGCATTAAAGTGGTAAATTACTTGTTTGCGTGTATGGCATATGGCATTAACAACCTTTTTTTTGGCACCCTCCCTTCTTTCACGTAGTTCAGTCTAGCCAGAAACTTCTCTGAGTAAACTTTTGAATATGCAGATTTGGAAGTCTTTTTTTGTTTTTACTTAACAAACATAGTAGATTTATTTTTCCTAGATGATTAGAGACTTCTTCATCCATAACAATGAAAATATTTGATTTAGAGACTTCTTCATCCATAACAATGAAAATATTTGATTCAGAGACTTCTTCATCCATAACAATGAGAATAGTTGATGTCTCTGGATCAACTATTCTCATTGTTATGGATGAAGAAGTCTCTGGATCAACTATTTTCATTGTTATGGATGAAGAAGTCTCTGGTTCTTCATCCATAACAATGAGAATAGTTGATCCAGAGACTTCATCCATAACAATGAGAATAGTTGATCCAGAGACTTCTTCATCCATAACAATGAAAACAGTTGATCCAGAGACTTCTTCATCCATAACAATGATAATGTGACAATACAGGTGGTGTGAAAGAGCTATTTCGATACAGCAGTCTTGGTTGGTTAACAGATATGATTTATACAATGTATCATCTAAACTGGTCAATGGGGCTATGCGATGTAAGTGAAGTAGTAACGTTAGTCACATGTTTATCGATTCTAAGTTTACGTTACTTTTTTTTTTAAGGAACGTAGACTTGATTCAACTAAATATGTCAAAGATGAGAATTTTCTTGGCTCATCACATTCATTAATAATGAAAAATACATAAGTATGGTTACATTACTTTATGGTCTAGGTCGGATGAATTGTATGTTGTTGTTTTTTAATAATGTGTATATTCACGTTATTGGGTTTAAGCTGTTATTACGATGAACTACCAATGTCCAGCAGTGCCTCGCCTAATATCACAGAATATGTTTTGTAGAAAGAGAGTTAAGTGTTTCAGAAGTAGTATCTCTATCCAGCTTCCTGTAAAATATGTCAACTAGTTCGTTCGTTCGTTGAGCCAGTATTTCAGACTTTTGTAAGGTGTAGCCAATACTTCGAACAAGAAACGGCATATGTTCATAGAGCCAATATATCGGACTTCTGTAAAACGTGGTAGGTACTTCTAACACGAAACGGCATATGTTCATTGAGCCAATATATCGGACTTCTGTAAAACGTGGTAGGTATTTCTAACACGAAACGGCATATGTTCATTGAGCCAATATATCGGACTTCTGTAAAACGTGGTAGGTACTTCTAACACGAAACAAAATATCAGCTGGACTTATATACATTATACTTCTATAAAATGTGACAAATATTAACACAAAATTGCAAATCCATCAGGCCAGTATATCAAACTTCAGTGTTATTTTGTTCTAACACGAAACAACATATCAGCTGGACTTGTATACATTATACTTCTGTAAAATGTGACAAATATTAACACAAAATTGCATATCCATTAGGCCAGTATACCAGACTTCAGTGTTCTGTGTTCACGTCATGTACCAGTTTTGAAGTTGTAGATCTCAACAAGTGCCCACTTGTTTTTTTACTCTGTTTGTTTTTATCTTTTTTCATAGCAGAATATTTTACAGTAGCAAATGCGGTTATAAAAACATTAAACGTTTACGAATCTTGACATGCTGACGTATATTGATGCGTAGATTACGCTTATGTTATCCGACTACTGACAACCACACCTATTTGGGTATTCAATAAAAAAAAAAAAAGGGGGACATGTTAGCTTATTGTGATGTGAAAGTCATACTTCTGGCATCCCAGTTCGTACAGGCACACCCTACTGAACGATAGACTTGAAAAACTTCCACAGGCCGTGCTGAAATTAATGGTTAAGCATTATAATGTAATGGAAAAACACTAGCGATCGATGTATGATTCTGTTTAGAAATTAAAATATGGATATTTGAATAAATAATTAGTACATTGTAACAACACTGGCTAAAATAACACAAAAATGTGTATACAATCTTTTACGCAAAAGTTTATAGCATATTTTGGGCATAGAATGAAATGATTTCCAAGTTAGGCAGGTTATACAAACTGAGTTAATACACATTTATATTGCGTGTACTGTACTAAGTATACTGCAAAGTTACTTATATGCATGCTTATATACTTATATACTCTTAGGTATTTATGTACAGATAATAATAATAATAATGTTTACTTATTATGATAAAAAACTGATGAGGTGTATTCACTAACATTATTAATAGGGAAAAACAGTCATAAGTCAAATTAAGGTAAACAATAAAAAATAATTGAATCACATTTTAACGACAAAGTATGACCGAGTTATTAGTATCTTTTAACGAGCCATTTGCGTCAGAGCAGTAATGAAAACTCGTTTGTATAAATAAACTTTACTTGATTTCTTGGCCAGTTTTAAGTAACGAAAAGAAATCGGAGTCAACGATAAATCTAAAAGAACAAAATTTGAAGCGAATAACTCCACTACTTGTATTCTATGATTCTACGAGTCACGTTTCCTCACTGGCTTTTAACAGTTTCGCTTGTTTCGGGATTCTAGTAATAGCTTCAACCAGTACGTATACTTGGTGTAGATAGATACTCGACTGTACACATTCAGGGTTCAAGTTCTTCTTAACGTTTACTAATAGCTTCTAGCTGTAGTAACATTCTTGAATTGACATATTTACTACATAAATTTCCGTAAGCTTTTGAGGCTCAACACCAATTACAATATTACTGATAATCCCGGCTACGTGATTTTAAACATTAGCTTCCTTTTAAATGGTGGTTTTCACGGGTTAGCCCTGTGGTAGAGCTCTGTTTTCACGGGTTAGCCCTGTGGTAGAGCTCTGTTTTCACGGGTTAGCCCTGTGGTAGAGCTCTGTTTTCACGGGTTAGCCCTGTGGTAGATCCATGTTTTCACGGGTTAGCCCTGTGGTAGATCCATGTTTTCACGGGTTAGCCCTGTGGTAGATCCATGTTTTCACGGGTTAGCCCTGTGGTAGATCCATGTTTTCACGGGTTAGCCCTGTGGTAGAGCTCTGTTTTCACGGGTTAGCCCTGTGGTAGAGCTCTGTTTTCACGGGTTAGCCCTGTGGTAGAGCTCTGGATTTCGGAGCTGCCGATCCACAAAATATTCCCCGCACTCTGAGATCTGAGCACGTAGATGACAGGAACTACTGAATGGCTGGCTACCTTCATCTGGCCAGTAGTTCAAAATCCTTGACGGCGGAAGATATCTAAAGTAGCTTTTCTGTAAATGGAAAGTACAAATATAGACATTCAGTGTCGATCAACTTTAGATGTTTAGCAAAAGCTTTGGTTATTTTACTTGTTAGGGTTTAACTCAGTTTCTTTGTGGGCTTCTCTGTCGATATCAATGCTTTTAATAAGTTTTGACGAAGGTCGTATTTGACACTAGTAGTGTTTCTTTTTTTACTATATTCACGTCACCTTTAGGCAAAAGATGTATATAGGTATATAAGAATTTAAAAAGAAAATACACGATACTATCTAAAAATACACTTAGCGTTTACATACAACCAACTACAGTTATGATCTAGATGCTAGAGAAAACGAATCGAAATAGAGTCAAGGTATTTTTGTTTGTTTGTATTAAGTACAATGGGCTGTCTGTGCTGTGCCCACCATGGGTATAGAAACCCGGTTTTAGCGTTATAAAATTTCACCGTTACCACCAAGTCACTGGTGGGCGATATTTGTGTTGCACTTGAGCGTGAAGTTGATTGTCACGTGACTACTAATATAGTATTAATTAGACTCGTATGATTTAAATTTTACCTATTAACTGCCAACTCGCGGAGATCACCAAAGCACAAGACTTGCTAGGTTTTCTTTTTAGAAAAAAAAGAGAAAAAACTGCGGAAAGCTGCAAATATTGTTGAGCAAATGTGTGTTTGTGCATATATATATATATGTGTGTGTGTGTGTGTGTGTGCACAAACACACATTTGCTCAAAATATTGAGTTATAAACCATTACTTAGGTTTTGATGCCATGTTGGGTTTAATATCCTGTAGTGTAATGATTTCAGTTATTGCAATGGAAATCTGGAATTTTTAGAAGTTTTTTTTGTTATCGGGGAGGATTACATTCAATATTTACACCTGGACAACTAAGGTAGATTAGAAATGTATTTTAAGTTACATATGTCGTGACAGTACATCTGTTTCTAACAAGATCTCTGTGCTCTGTTTCCATTTCGACACACGCAAAATCATAAGGAACAGTTACAACCAGCATGATAAATCTTATACCGGGCGGAAGGATTTGCACACATTTTTCTTTAAGTATAACTTTTTTATCATGTCCATTTGGCACAAACGGAGAAATATCAATCTCAATAAAGAGCAATTCGGAAATTGATCAAAACTGCGGCATTTTAGCACGGTAGGTCTTTGCTACGGCGAAGACAAATTTACAGGGGCTAACTTTGCTTCTCAGGTTTTATATACATGGTGTGTGCGTGTCTCATCTTTCGGTGTAATCTCTCTTCCCTCTTGAAGTAAAGAGGAATAAGGGATTATGTTTGTTTAATATAACCAAACCCTAATATTCACAGGCTTTCATCCAGAATTACTTGTCTTGGAGCTAAGTGTTGGTATTTTCATAAAATGTCAGTGTTGAAACCACTAATAAAATTGTGCAGTGTCATTGAATGTGTGCAAAATTCAAATTTTCGTTTTCAATAAATCTTTTAGTTTAGTAAAGTATTTTTTTTTATCTAAAACAATTTTAATTTTCGGACGTAGCCTCAATTAAGGAGAATTGTTATAATGTTTTGTGTAATCAGTTTTGATACATGTGTAGTTTTTAAAAACCTACACTTCAATTTTAAACACTTGTTAATATTTCATAAGATTACCTTACTTACTGGGGCTCTGTATAATGCGAATATATTTTTTGTTTTGGCTCAGCTAAGACAAATTACTCATTTTCTCTGTTAACTATATGTTAGACCCGTTATATTTCTGGAAATACGGTATTTTGTAATAGTACCGATATTTAATATTTATATTCTATTTCTTTCAAAGGCTTGTTAAATAACCATTGATTATTTCCACTAACAATATTTATTCGTAATTGGATAGAAATTCATGCCATTACCCTTACTTAAAAAATAACTAAAACAACAACGACATATTTGTTTGTGAACACCACATGTCAGAAGTACACCATTTTTTATGTTTACTAAAGAAGCAATGGATATAGATGAAGTACATATTAAATGAATACACGCAACGTGGACAACAAGAATCATTGGGAGGACGTCCACCTCACTGCTAAAGCAAACAAACAAGAAAACATAAGGCGGTTTAACTGTAGAGTTAAAAAAACTTCTTAGAAATGACAACATGGTTTTTAGTATACAATTAATCCTTAATCTGAAGATATTAAGCCAGCTCATCTCGTAATTCACCACCACTGTTTTCAAACTAAATATTTGAAATTAGGGGATGAAATTTCCATATTTCTTTTATGTTGCTCTCCTGTAGAAGAAAATAAAGATAGTTATCTGGAAGCTGCCGTTACGTGGAAGAAAATATATCTGAAAGTTGCTGTTAGATGGAAGAAGATATATATATGTACTTGAAAACTGCTGTTATGTGAAAGACGATGCATACCGATATCTGAAATCTTCCATTATATATAGGAAAATAAATTCAGCTGTCTGAAAACTTGTCGCCCTCTTGTTTGTTGGAGGGACAATATAGATGTTTTGAAGGTAATTAATTGCATAAATATATTTTATTAAAAACTTGTTTTATGTCTATCGTCAAGTGAAAATCGCATTACATTTGTCTATATATGGTAGACGTGAACGAGAAAGTACTTTGTAATGTGTGCTGATATTGTTTGTGGAAATATTCAAAATCTCGCCACGAGGAAAATGTCAATTTGAATATTCTTTGAAACGGGCTCGAGCTGTTGTAAAGTGGATACGTTTTTCTTTTTTTGTTTTAGAATGCTTGTTATTCATAATTATACTGATCAGGTTGACGATGACTTGTTAATTAAAGCACCTGCAGACATGGTAGTCATCCTTAAGCTTGTAAACATGTATATATATTCTCGGCAGTTATCTGGATATAATTTTGAATAGTGGACTTGAACTACTTGTAAAAAATTAATCAAACACAAAATACTTAATGAAAGACTTATTCTAGAGAAATTTTAACTTCCTATGTTTGACGTAAAAGTTTCAGATGGAACATAGTTTTTACTGTAATAACAATGAACGTTTTCATCACATATGATGCGAGGTAGTACCATTTTGTTTTCTGCAAAGCATTTCTTCTTTGTAACCGACACAAAATTTAGTTTTGCCTAGTCTGTGAATAAAAGAAACATGAATTTGTATTCGTCTGTTAACAGCTTAATTTTGTTATGTTTAAAAAGAACGTTTATTTGTTTTCTTTTTCGTTGAAACTTATATTTAAGTCACTTGCCTTGAACCCGACTTGTACTGAAACAAAATCTTCCACTGTGGGGTATACTCATTAAACACTTAAGAAAATAATATTTTTTTTGTTATATTCAACAAGTTGTTGCATAGTTACTGAGCCATAAATTGCATTGTAGCGTTTATTAATTGTTTATTAATTTATTAGTTTCTCTTATCTTTAATGGATGTAATTGTGAAAAGCGCTTAAGTTATATCGAAATTCGAAAATCTCTTACAAATATAAGAAGTCAGCTTTTCAACCGCTCTTATGTATTGCTTATATAATGTGGGCTGGGCTTAGTAAACTAGCGGTTAGAGTATCTGGGTTATGAATACGAGGATTCATGGTTTTCATCCCATTGCCACAGAAAAGCGTGAAGTCAAGAGTGCACTATAAGAGTGACTGTTATATCACACTATTCGGTCAAACAGTAACAACCCAAGAGTTAGCTTAAATTTAGATAATCCTTTGTATGCCATTGTTCAAAAAGTAAAACGCCATTTTGTGAAGTATTGTGTGGAGTAATTTAATCGTGCTAAGTACCATGTAGCGTTTCGGTATGTTAGTCTAGATTTTGTGCCATTAAACAATTATCATGCCCATGAAAGTATTATCTTGTATTTTCATTAGAACAATAACTACAAAGTTGCCGCAGAACACACTTAGGAAAAAAGCAAAAACACTTTGAGGGCTTTTATAATGTCAGAAGTGGGATTGAGGGCTTTTATAATGTCAGAAGTGGGATTGAGGGCTTTTGTAATGTCAGAAGTGGGATTGAGGGCTTTTGTAATGTCAGAAGTGGGATTGAGGGCTTTTGTAATGTCAGAAGTGGGATTGAGGGCTTTTGTAATGTCAGAAGTGGGATTGAGGGCTTTTGTAATGTCAGAAGTGGGATTGGGGGCTTCTATAACGTCAGGAGTGGAGGATGATCATGTTCTTCAAGGCTAGGTAATGAACTTTTACTTTAAGACTTTTCCTAACAGTTAAACTGTGTTTTTGTTTGTTTATTGCGTGGGTTGATGGTACTAACATTACTTCTGAACTTGCTTTGTTACTGGGCTTAGATTATCAGTACAATGTACTGAAGCTGTAGGCTACTGTTTCTCCACAACTCTATCAGTGTTTAAAATGTTTGTCAATTAAATAATGATATCGTGAATTTTGATCCACGCGACTGGGTCCATATGGACCACACTTTTCTAAACTTTCCATACCAAATTGCTTGATGATATCTGACTGTTACAGAGCCCCCTAATAACATAGGAGTCGCGTAAAAACATTTTAACAACAATACCATCAATATTGTAGTTAATCTGAGTAACTTCTGCTGGGGCCCCTGATGCATTTTACATTTAAATGGACCGATTTATCTTTATTAACTCAGTTTTACTTATCACTTTAAAAAGAACAAAAAAAAAAACGGGATAAACTAATACAGAACTTTTAATCATAAAGTTTGTTTGAATTTGAAATTAGTGAAACTTCTGCATTTATTATGACCTCTGATATATTTGATACTATAGGCTATTCTATAAAAACTAAAAAATACTATTTAAATCACTAATTTTGCCTTTGTTGGTTCATTGGTAAGATTGATGGCTTATAACGCTAAAATTTGAGGTTCAATCCCTGTGGTGGGTACAGTACAGCTAACCCATTGTGCTGCTTTGCGCTTAACTACAAACAAACAAAGACGGTCTAGTTCCATAACTAAAACTTCTGGTTTTATCCTATCAGTCGAGAGTGCATTCTCACGTTTTATCTCGTGCGAATAAATAAGCATTCAGAAACACTTAAGCTGTAACGTTTTGTTAGTAAGTCTTGCCGGTTTTTTGTTTGTTTAAAGTACGACCGTTTTCACTCCGCACGCACTTGTTACACACACACACACACACACACACACACACACACGTGAAATCTTACTACACTGTTGTTTTCACTCTGTTATGTCTCTTGACAAAAGTGTATAGCTGCAGCATTAAGTGACTGTGAACTTCGCGATCCGATTACCCACGTATACCCCGTTAGTACATCAAATGTAACAAGAAATGCCAATTTATTGTACCACTTATGTGAAAAAAACTTCTGAAACTCTTAATTCTAATTACGAAGATCCGTGTTAGTCACTTCGTAAGGAATGCGGCAAAGTGTTTTTGGTGCCATCCGTAACAACAGTGGTTTAGGCGACTTTCTTTGTTTTCTTATCTCCGTCTGACGTTCGTATAATTTTTTCTTTTAAATAATAAAATGAGGTAAATATTCATGATTATTTTTGTGTACAGGATGTTATAACGTGCCGTCGAGGGCGTAAGTTCTTGATGGTTCGAATGGTTTTGTATTGTAACGTCGCAGTGACTTACTCCTGTACGCAATGGCTTGATATTCTTCTCCTATTCGTAAATTGTTTTAACCTTTAGTTATAGAAGAAAACGAGAATCCAAATAGTAGATACACTTGCAAGCTCTGGATATGAATAATGGAGGTGCAAGTTACTGA
This sequence comes from Limulus polyphemus, assembly GCF_000517525.1. Classification (NCBI taxonomy): domain Eukaryota; kingdom Metazoa; phylum Arthropoda; class Merostomata; order Xiphosura; family Limulidae; genus Limulus; species Limulus polyphemus. The sequence continues at coordinate 59,000 of NW_013667094.1, forward strand.
TCGTTAGGGAGGTTTCCATGACACCTGGAGAAAAGTGTGTGTAAATGTGGTAGGAGTCGATACACACGTACGAACGCACTGTAGATAATGGCATAGACGTGAAATGTGATATTTAAGTACAAGTTAATACCGGCTAGCATATTTATGCTCCTAAAGACAATGTTGAGAGTTTTCAGCTCGCATGCTTTTGTTTTGTAAAATTAAAGTAAAATGTTCATTTCAAGTTTAACTTCTAGGTTGTGTTTTCTTTCATCAAAAAAGCTCAGTGTTTATTAGCAGAATTTTACTTAAATTCGCGTATTGTTGTGGTTGAAGTTTTTAATATTACTTTTTTTGTACTGAGCACACGCACATTCACAATAGAATGTCCCAGGGTTTGAGAGAGAGAGATTGAAGTTTAAATGCACTGCAGTAAGAATTTTCTTTTTTTGGTTTTGTAATGCCATTTTTTATATTACGTTCGTTTGGACTGAAAACAAAGACTCGCTTATTATGGTATGCTAGATGATTACTGTCATGTAACGTACCACACCCTGCAACCGACAGAATGATTAAATATACACACATCAGTACGTGCACACACACACACACACACACACACACACACGTGTGTGTGTGTATATGTATGTATGTATGTATATATATATATATATGTGTGTGTGTGTATATAGTATATATATATATATATATAACACACACACACACACACACACACACACACACACACACTTTATACGGAGATTTGTCGTAAGAAATATATTCAGTAATATGACCTTTGTCACTCGTATATGACAGTATATGACCTGGTCTTACTGAGCTCCAAATGATACAGAAACTAATACCGACAAAAAGATCGCTTCATTCAATAGGATCGATCTGAAAATTGGGAGTGAACGGAGAGCCTAATAACACATCGTGATCAAGCGTCCTTTTATTCTCATATTTCTAATACTATCTTGGGCTTATCAGCGTAATGTTCCAGGTGTATCATAAGTGTTCTTGATGCGTGTCTGTAACACTATTTGGGCATATCATAATTTTATTCTGGATGTATCTCGTACGTCCTACGTACATAATAACATGATATATTTGTATAACACTAACCTTTGAATATGTTAAGGTATTCCCTTATATTTGTTTATGTTTCATCGTGTACTCTTTTAATTCTCGTATTATTTACCTATCAATCAGTTATATATCCCTCTCTTTGTCTCTCTTTCTATCATCAACCAGTTTATTTCGAAACTGTTTGTCTAAAATGAAGATATCAATCACAAATAATTACGCTTTTTAATACTTTTATTTTCATACTAGCTGAAGTACCCGTCTCCTGGACGGAAGTTATGTAGATTCAGGATTAATGAAAGGTTATCCTAGGACACGAAAAGTTGCTTCAATTATATGAACTTGTAAAAAATGCAAAAACGCCCATAAAAACTGCAAAACGCAAAATTTGAAACCGCAAATTTGCATGTATCTCCGCATAGACCCAACAAACCTTCATGCCAAAATTGGTGAATATCCATCAACAGAGAGCGAAGTTGTGGTAAAAAACACAAAAACGCCCAAAAAACCGCAAAATGCAAAACTGAAAATCTGTATGTACCCCCCGCATGGATTTAATGAACCTCCATACCAATTTTGGTGAAGATCCATCCACACCCAGCGAAGTAGTTACGTGTACATACAACAGAGAATACTATTATATTTATATAGATTACGACATAAATAACAATCAGAAACTAGCTCCACTTATTTCTAACTATTTTACGGTTTGAGTAACATTAAGCTAGTCGAAATTCTATTATTAGTCAAATCAGCTATTAAACGCTTTTATGCAACTTTGAATTAACTGTATTATTTGATAATAGGCATATGATTCTGTAGTAGATTGAGCTTTAAATTTGTGTTCTTCAAAGGAAAGGTATGCTTTCCTTTATTGTAGCATTACCCAAACACTGGTGTGCCTGTTTATTGTTCTAGCAAAATGCTTTAGTGATGATTCTAATACAGACGAACATCAAACAATGTTCGTGTCTGATTCTCATCGGTAAACAGCGGACAATATGGTCTATTTATTGAGTTAGTAAACTTACAGTTGTTGGGTTCCAGCCTTAAATGAAATTGATGAACGACAAGTTATTGTTTTCTTACTTTCCTTTTCCGGCCACTGAAACAACTTTCTTTTAAAAGCACCTTTTGTGGGTTCCTGTCTACCTTGTTCTTGGTTGTATCATAAAAGCGAAAACATGTACTTTATTAGTTCTAACGCTAGCTCGCGTTGCATAACTCGTTTACTTACTTTTCACGAAGAATGATAGCTTTATAGACTTTCTCTGTACATTCACAAACACAAAAGCAATAGTAAGTATAAAACAAGTATAGACGTTTCGTAAATAGCTGACTTGTTAAAAATACTGTACTTTATATTCTACGAAACAGTTAGTGTTTGTAACCTTTGAAAGAAAAGTACTCAAGTGGTTCAGTTGTAAATCTAATAGCTTATATCGCTAAAAACCGGGCTTCGATACCCGTGGTGCACACTGCACGGATAGCACGTTGTGTAGATTTTTGTTTAACTACAAACAAACAAATCATGAAACACATTAGGAGTAACTAGTTAGTCTGAAATGTAAATCTTCAGAATTTGTGGTAGAAAACAGGAACCTTGGGAGAAGGTCGGGGTTAAAAGTACAGATTCTTTTCCCCTGATTCTCATCGCCAATATCATTTGTCAATAATACATTTTCAGCTGTTCGGCTGGGTGTCTATGGTTTACTAGGGCAGTAGAGGAAGTTTTGTTACATTTAATTAAACGAAGCCGCAGACATGTTTTCAGAAAACAATCAACGACTGGTTAATTGTAACAAATAAAAACTCGCGGTTCATCGGAAGGTTTTGCGAATAATCATTAGTATAAGAATCGTTTCAGATTTAGAGAGAGATTCATCTCGTCTGTGGTCTATCATTTTTCACACTTGTATTCACATGTATTATTTTGTTGGTGTACTTCTCATCACTTTCTGGTGAAAGAAAATAAGTAGAACGTTTATGTGGCCACTATATGAGAGTGTTGATAAAATACGTGAAAAAAGTGCTAATCATATAATTCGTTGCTAACTAAATGCATAATATTACAGTTATTTATCGTTACTTTACACAACTTCTAATATTCGTACGAGCACTGCTATAATAATAATAATAAAGTAAATTAATCTAAGTTTCAAATGGACAACAACTGCCTGTTGTAGAAACCTACAAATGTAGAGGACGACGTTTCGATAGTCTTCCGCCTTTCGGTCACTGTTCTAGTGGAGTGTGGAGAGCGTGTTATGATTGGTTGGTGAAAACACGTTTCTGATTGGAGGAGAGACTTCCTGTAGCCTCAAACAATGGTAGCCACAGTTTACTCACCTCTAATAATAAAGTAGTATTGCAAATGTTTATTATATTTTTTACACCGTTTTCTGTTATTAAAATACAATAAAGTGTTTCACGGTATGGTATACATGTTTTAACATATTTCTGCATAGCGTATCTTCATTGTCACTGGTGTGATTACACTTTATATATATTTTTTTTAATTGCTGAAATGTAAATTGGATTATGTTGCAAGATACTAGTTTATATGAAAATAACATCTAATAATAACGTCTATCAGTTTTATTTTTCCTGATGGTTAGCGTGCTGGACTGCGAAAACTGTGATCCATGGTTCGCGCCCCGTTACTGTAAAATCGCGCTCTGCGCTTTTGGAGACGTCAGTGCATTTTGAGAGCGACGATTAAATCACACTATTACATTAGTGCAGCTCAAGAACTGAAGGTAGGTGCTCTTGATTAGCTACTTTCCATTTGGTGTATCAGTTCAAAATTAGAGACTGCTAGCGCAGATATCCCTTGTATATAGCTTGGCGCGAATATCCGAAACAAAGAAAATCTCATATATTTTATTTTATGATCCTAACACATACAGTAAAAAGACTTGAAATGATTAAAAAATAAAAAGTTTGTAGCAACTTTTAAATTACGAAACATTTATCGTAAAAAAGAATTAATGGTAGTTGTTGTAGTTTACATATCGAAAGTTTTTTTTATTGATGTAACAACTGCACTGAACTGGAAATAATGTTTTTTATAGTTATATCTGAACTGCTTCTTATTCGTGTAACACGAAACAAACTGACCTTGTATTATCTGTAAGCTGTGTTAAAGCTTGCACATCTTGTTTAATAGAGCATGAACCATAGTGTTTTATTTTTTAGGCTTACGCATTTGCTTCTTTTTGCTCTATAAAACGTAGTACATTTGTATACTTGTTTAGTCAGTATAGTGCTACGGTGTTTAATTGTCGGATAGAATAAGTCGACACTGGATTTGTTAGGTTTATCGTCGTAGATGGTGTTTGGAACAAAACATACCTTACACTGTCAATTATACTTTTGGTATTAAATTATACACGCCTTACATTGCAGGATTGTTTGCTACAACAAAGTTACTCGGTAACATTTTTCGACTGAAAAGGAAAAAAAAAAACATTGAAGAGAACGTATACCGACTTGCATTCTTTCCTTACATGTGATCACTTGATCAGATCTATTCAAGATAAAATCTGCATTTATTTGATGCAAAGCTTACATTTTACTTTTGAACAAAATCCCGAACTTGCGTTTGAAGTGAAGTTATTTGAGGCTCCTGAAATAACTTTTAAAATAGTGGAATTCATAGGACCATTAATATTGTTGACTTAGCCTATGAGAAAACAACTAAGACTCGTTTGTTTACTCATTAGATTTTGGTATTTCATTAATGAAGGTAATACAACTTAAACCAGTTATTTATTAATGCAAAAACAAAGATATTTTGTATATGTTTCGGACAGATTTGTTCGCGCCTTCATCAAGCTCGAGATAAGTTGTTACATGTTTCGGCCACATTTGTTCGGGCTTGATTAAGATGCGAACAAATCTGTCCGAAACACGAAACAAAACATCTTCTTTTTTTTAGTAAAGTCGACAAACAACTTCAAGTAAATGTTTATGTTCTACCCGATGTTTCGGCTTACGCTTTTTTTTTCCTTCTAAGGTGTATGAGCATCACAGGCTACAAAACTGATTTTAAACTATCATAACCGAAAAGAATGTATAAAAGTACAACAATATAATGGAATGGTGAAGCGTTACTAAAAGTATTGTTAAACGGGTCAGAGGACAGATCACAAAAGTAAATGTTGAAATAATAATGCCCTCCAGTGGCACAGCGGTATG
>NW_013667094.1:64827-75117 GCF_000517525.1 Limulus polyphemus
AATGCATAATTTCATTTGATAAACACGTTTAGATTGAATGGTAATTTATAATCAGTCACAAGAACGTCGAATCTGAATCACTTGAAAAAAACACGGGGGTGCTTAACTTTTTTCCAGGTGTATATATAATTGTTATTACAAATGTAAAACTTCTGTTAAGTCAACAACATTTCATGGCCAGGTGGTTAGGGCGCTCGACTCGCAATCTGTGGGTCGCGGGTTCGAATCCCCGTCACACCAAACATGCTCGCCCTTTCAGCCGTGGGAGCGTTATAATGTGACGATCAATCCCACTATTCGTTGGTAAAAGAGTAACCCAAGAGTTGGGCTAGATGACTAGCTGCCTTCCCTCTAGTCTTACACTGCTAAATTAGGGACGGCTAGCGCAGATAGCCCTCGTGTAGCTTTGCGCGAAATTAAAAAAAACAAAACAAAACAAACAAACAAGTCAACAACATTCAGTGTACTGCCTGGAAATTAGAAGCTGTTTAATTTATGCTTATATAAAGCTTTTGTACCACGTACAGTACGATACTTATCACACACAGCAAATTACATACAATAAGATTCTTCAGTGCGCGTGTGTGTATCTGTCTATAGTATTATGTGTGTTCTACTATTTTGAGCCGTAGTACACGAATTGCTCGTCCGATGCAAATAATCCTTCCTACACGCCACATTAAAATATCATTTTCATTTGGTGTTACCTTCACGTATATCGTCACTGTCATTCGCGCCATTGAGGCCGTAAAACTGAAATATCTTCCAAACTCTTACCTTTCGTCGGGTTGCTTGTCCTTTAAAACCGAAACTTTGAGATATCCACCTGAGTATCTTTACCAAATTTCATCGACACTGGTTTAGCCAGTTCCTCACAAAAATTTGTGACAAGATATGCACTGAGAGACAAACTGATAACCTTGTATATAAGATTGATATCACTAGATTTTGCTAGTGACTATATTTTTATAAACTGTGTTGTGTCTCAAGAAGTGCAGAATGTTTTCGCATGTCATTATTCTCATTTCCAAGAAAGACGTAACTTGTAATATCTGATAATTTTACAGTATTAAAGGTAAGTTTCAGTAGAAAATAAATCAACAGTAATGTAGCTTGAATAAGATAAAATTCATTGGGTAGTAGTGGTAGTCACACCACTGTGTGTGTATCTTAAGTTACATAGAGCACAGTAAATACTTCTCGTGAATTCTTTCAATTTTTTGTTAGTTCGAGAACTATTTTATCGCGCCTGTTTAGTTGCATTGCAGACCAAAGGTTTGTATTATTTATTGATGGTTAAACACTAACACTGAGTTATTCTCCCCACCCTTAATAACGGTTAGTAATCTATCCAAACTTTAAAAGAATTACTATAAAATGCATTTTCCTTAATTTTGAAGAGTGCCATTTTTATTATACGGCCTACGAAAGTAATAGAATCCAAAAATAACACATGTCTTAACAATTATTAAAAGCTACAAGTTGTATAGTGTACTATTTCTGGCTATTTATCTTTTATTGTTAAATACTGTGTGTAGTCATTCCTATTGTGTAAGTTCCACACGTCACTTTAAACCTTATTTTATCCCATAAGCATAGTCCCGGGATGTACAGAGATAGTAATGAATGCTAGTTAGAACTTGATATCTACAAACTTTCCCAGCTTGCTTCGAATAGAAGAAGTTGATTATTTTCTCTGGGTATGAAACGAAGTATAGTCGTGTAATTGTAAAACTTGTCAGAAACATCAACCTACTCAACAATTCAAAATTGGCAAATCTTTCAGCTTGTTCAGTGAAAGACGATCGTCATCATGGTTCAGAGGAGTTTGAAGTGGTCTTGAAACGATGAACAAGGCACATTCTTCCTTAAGTACCTGTTCACGTGCCTAAGCTTGCTGTAATATCATGGTCGTGTTCCACTGATACTAGCAGTGGCTAATAGACTTGCCAGTCTTATAGATACACTTGAAAGGACAGTCAATAGAAATCGCGTTGCTATAAGTTCTATAGAACTGTGAAACTGTTGACTGGGGAATGTGAGGTATAGGAACTTTTTGGCACCACATTCTCTTTCCGTATGAGCAACATGCGATTGTCATATATTTATTCTAAATCATGGGTTTCTCTCTAGCATTCTGGAAGGTGATCTATTAGATAACTTGTTAGCATAGCCATAATGTTATACTGTGTATCTAATAGCAGAAAACCTATATAAATATTAGACACGATGATTTGCTTAGTGAACTGTTGAGTCGTGTGACGTAATTGAAATGTTAACTTCGTGGAAGCTTGCCAGAAATTCTCTCGCATATATATATACTCTCTTATAGAAAATGTTGTTCATTTCGAGACGTAATTACTGCAGCTCTTATGAAGTGTAAAAATACAAGTGCAATGCATATTTAAAAGTTTAAACCCCCATATATTTATGAAAAAAGGAGCCTTTGTCTTTAATTCGATTTTTATAATATTCTAGAATGTTGTACTATTTACAAGCAGTTCTTACAAAAGGAACTTTCATAAGTTTCACTTTAAGAATAATAGAACTGTAGACTGAGACTGGCCTTACTCAGGCTCAACCAGTGGGTTGATGATGTAAATAACGCCTTGACCGCTACTGTGTCGTACCCTATCCTACCTGATGAGCTCTGGTATTAGGCGAAAGGCCTCTTCGGCATTGAATATGGCAGATACAGATACAGTGTGGTTGACATATTTTAACACGTTCTTCCTTACGTTCTTAGAACAGAAGTTGATAATCCATTCTAGTACGATTAATATTCTAATCTAGGTAGACTTATTCGAGTTATAGATCATAATTTTAACGAAGTGTTCAGTACTAAACATTTAATGCTTAGCTCAGTGATGAAATATACATCAAAGTATCTTTAAATAACCCTAAGCATTACTTGTACTTTATCCTCACTATCGTTCTGTCTACAGGATCGCATATGTGACGTTAAGAGTAACCTTATGTTCGAGTATACGTTATTGTGTTAAAAAAATCTCGAAGATAATGATCAGTGAACATTGTGTAAGTATATCACGAATAACGTGGTCATACCTTACATGCATCTAACAATTAGAAAAGGCAATGAAAGAATATTATATTGCAAAATAATAAAAGACTAATTAACATTATTGTGACGAAAAAATATAAATAAAAACCTTGAAAAATTACTGCATAACATTGTTTCCCAGTCCCTCTAAAAATGGGGGTTTCCATGAATAATTTGCACAATTATAAGATTTTAAAGATTCTAATTTGTCGGAAAATCCTGTTATTCAGGCAGTTTTTCTATTATCGATATAGATGGGGTGGAGCACACTTCCGTTGTGCTTTATTATTATCGTCATCATCTCCAGATAGTTTTATATTTAAAATTGTGATCGATTAAAATCCCTTCTGCTCTGAAAGTTTGGTTTGATTTCTTTTCATCATGATGATATTTTAGAGGCTCTGCGGTGTCAAGGGGTCACATAACATCAACAGAGTGCTTGATAACGCAGAAACATTTCATTTTGTCTTTTATTCGCGTACAGTGAGTGATAAATGTGTGATACGTTGATGCTCTATTGTTTTATCTTTCTATTTGAAGATGGTCGGTCGTGACTTATTGGTTAGCGTTCCGGTCCAACTATTGGAAGGTCCAAGGTTCGCAACACGATACCACTCAACAAACTCCGCATTTACAGATGTTGAGGAGTTATAAGAGTCACAGTCAACCCAATTATTCAGTTCAAAGCCGGACAAAGTTTTTCTAGAGGCGGCTGGTGCTGACAAGCTGCCTTCTCTGTAGTCAGTGGTTTAAGTTTAGGGACGGCTATACCTGAACCCAAGGTGCCTTTAGTGCGCATGAGGTGTTTGTTCTGGTTTAATATACCAATGCAATTTGGAGATGGTTGTCGTGGCTTTTATATTCCTATTATTTTTACATCTTGTAGCAAACAGCAGCAATTTCAAGATCCATCCTTGATCAGAATAACATTTCATGGACATTTCATATCGTGAAATAAATTCATTGAACAGTGAAAACTTTTAGGTTCCTGGTTTTGTACAGCAGTTTTGTAAAGTAAGCCGTCACGACCACATATATAATGTATTTATTTGATCATTCTGATCATTGTGATAACAAATCAAGGATACCAAAGATACTCTAGTAAGAAGATATCCATTACATCTCGGACTTATGAACAATATTGCCAAGGTCACTTCAGCATCTTTGTTTAAACCCTGCTACAAAACATTTCAATCTGTACATGATGGTGCCTTTACTGGCGAACCATGGTCGTAATAAATGATGTATTTGTGAAACGTACAATTGTCTTGTTTTTCCTCAATTCTGTATTAAAAAAACGTTCAAACAAAGAAATAAACATACGCAATATTACCATAGTATTATTAATATATATTTGTGTATGGGAAAAAAATGCAGAACTACCTAAAATGGGAAAAAATGAAAAAATCTATTATTTTAAAAATTTGATTTCTGAAAAAGTTTGTATAGGCGGAACTAAAGCTTAAAAGTAAGTCTTTCTATAGTCGTTTTTAGAGCTCCTTTATAATAGTTATAATAAGCAAATCTTGTATCAAGTGCAACATGACTAATAACAAACAGAAGCTTGACGAAAATGTTGAACTTTTTTCGAAAAGGGAATTAAGGAAATAATTTTCAAAACTTATAGGCTCTTTGGAAAAGAAAGTGGACACCAAGCAGAATAAAAAGGACTTTAATCTTAAATTTGGACAGATTGATATTAGAATCTTTGACATACTGCATAAGGGCGTATAATGGGCTTTATTATTTCACTGAGAGACGGCTATTTTTAGGGTCTAGGTAATGCATTTACTTTATCAAAGCTGAGCTTTTTTTAAGCTTCATCTTGCAATATTCTGTTGATTGTCGTTGACATTTTGGATACTGGGTAGCACACTGTTTAGTATGATGTAAAAACTTTTATGTAAATATTCACATTTTCTTGGTGAACTAGACGCAAAATTCTATTCCCTTTATGTATCATTTAAACACACACACGCGCGCTCGCGCCAGTTTTATGTGATAAATCTGATACAGAAATCTGTGTGTGGGAAGGGCGGATAATGAGTTTTCTGTGGGTAACAGAACAGTAAGCTCAGTAGTTTGTCAACGAGACCTTATAAAATCCGTAATAAGCAAAACGTGTACTTGAGTGTATTGTTTTACCTTCAGACTACCGAGTAACAGAACGCGACACATAAATAGGTAACGCATATTTAGAGCATTGTTTATATACCATAATCATCCAAATGTAGCGTTCAGATAGAAGTAATTCTTTAATTGTAGGAGTCAAGAGTCAATGGCAAGAGTAAAAATAAAGAGAATTTTTGACTAAAATATGTTAAATGCTTGACTTACCACAGAAATCCTGATGGGAGCTATTCAGAAAATAGAAACTGTGGTTGGCTAAAGTTCAGAAGAAACTTAAAAGTGCATAATAATGTTTGTATATATATAAGTTGACAATTAGTATAAACGATAGAGACAGTTATATATAATTTTTTCCCCACTGATTGAATTTCGGTTTTAATACCTGTAGCTTTTTATTTCTTATCGTACAGGCATTTCGTTTAAAAAGTCTAAAATATTGTTACTGTTCTGAACCTCTCCGGTGTATGGACGAGCTGAAAAGTTGAAAAGTATAAAGTGGGAAGAGCACAGATAGCTCATTGTGTAGCGTTGTGCTTAACAAACAAACAAAAACAGACGTTAAGGCGGTTCTCAAGTCTTTCCAAACTACAGAGTGTTTGTTGCTAAGCACAAAGCTGCACAACGGGCTATCTGTGTTCACTGCATGGATCGAACTCCGAATTTTAGCGATATAAGCCTTCATGCTTCTGCTGAGCCACCGATAAGTTTACCAAGTTTTAATAGATTATGATTAAGAAAACAGTAGACACCAAAATAACCAAAAAAAAAAAAAAGTTCTTCATCATGGTGGTAACGCACTTAAATAAAACTGCATATAATAATAACTGATAGGTTTATCAACTTTGGTAAGAGTTATCTAAAGAAGTACAAACTTGCGATTGATATTCGTGACTGTAATAATTCAATAATAACGAACCTTACGCGTTTTGTTTCTTCGACGGAATTTTGGCTAAATAATTAAATTTCGGTTTTGAACAGTCACAAACCTTAACCACGTGTTAACATTTTCTGTGCGTGTTTTGTTTTTATACTGTGTAGTTTGTTTTAGCTGAAAGTTACACAATGGACTCTTCAGCTGTATATGCTACGAGGGTCGAACTTTGAATTTTAATTTCATAAGTTCAGAAACTTACCGCTGAGTCACCGGGGGATGGGGGATCAACTCATCTATAGTTATTTTTTGTTAAATTACTCCTGAGTATCAGACACTCTACGAATTTTTGAGTTGTCTGTGAAAACAAATGACATTGAAAAAAATATCTTCTAAGTTTTCAGAAATGTCTTTTACAATACACAAAACTTGACTGTGAAATAATAATGTGTAATGGAATATAACAATGTGTATAGTTATTGGTAACATTAATGTGCAATAACAGCCATAAAATAAATATAACACTGTAGTACGACGTGTATGTCTCAATACAAATAAAAAGATTCAGTAAGAAGGTTAGGTTGAAATAGGAAAGTCGGATCAGTATATAACACCTAAAAATAATATTGACCCCGTATAGATTAGACACCATGTAGTAATGTATATTGAACTAAAATATGAAAAGAATAATAATACTTCTTAGTATTTGTTATTTCAGGTCAAGAGGTTTCAAACAAAGTATGTCACGAATATAATTAACACGCGCAACGTTACAAACATACAATTTTAATTCCGAAGTTCAAAGAAAACTCTTGAAGAAATCATACTTCACTGGCCGATTGTGATCACTAGGAAAATAGCTAGAAATGTTTCATAGGTCGAGGTCACATTACAACGAATCGGAATATTGAAGTCTCAAATAAAGTTCATTTGTGGTTTTGAAAAACACACACGCAGAGTTAGTTATTTTATAAACTAGTACGTAGATGAATTCGTTTTCGTCTGAAAGTTAAGGGTTTCTTAAACTTTCCTCTTTTTTTTTATAAAGGTTATCAATAGTGAAGACTTAATACGAAACCACTTGTGTGTAATGCTGGTGAATCTATCAAGCTGGGATGCGTGTAGCACGTGGCGCATCTCTAGTGTTCGCGTATGCGTTTTGGCAAATAATATACGAAATCCACACTCGTGCATTTACGGCAGGAGTCGTAAATAATTCGGGAACTACATTCATGTGATAATATTATGTTTGTTGTGTATAAATCTATATACACGTGTGTGTGTCATATATATCTTTAAGCTGTGCTTACTGTGATAATCAGTGAATATTGTTAATTTTTTTTCCTATCAGTTTTGCGTTGGCCTTTCCCATCCTAGATTTTAGATGTATCGGACATAAAAAAAAAAATCCGTATGGAAACATATTTACAAGACGTCAATATATTGGAACAAGCAGAAACTGTTTGTCCATTACGTCTTCTGCTATTGATAGTCCTCTATTCAATTTTAAACGTATCATCCTTGACCAATTAAAATACATTTCCTCTGTGAATCGCTTCTTTGACTTTCTTTTTCTTGGGGAGGAAGGGAAAGGAGGGGGTGGGAGGGTCAGCAAGTAGGGCAAAGCGTAACGTGACATCCATGCCATCCAACTTAGTCATGCCATATAACAGTTAATTGGTTAAAAAAAGAGAGTAATAATAATAATTATGTACATTTCATGCTCATTTCCGTACAAATAATTTTATCTACGTGGTTAATAAGTTAAAACTTATTCAAAATAAATCTCTGCAAGCAAAATCGAAACGCGTCGTAACAGATTATTTCTGGAATTGTCTAATTGGATTATATCCTTTATACTTATACTACATCAGGTTAAGGACTGTTTAGAACAAGGCGTCCTATACACGTTTACAATAACGAGACAGAGAGGGTAAATCAAGTAATATCTGAACTCTATGATATACTTATACTACATCAGGTTAAGGACTGTTTAGAACAAGGCGTACTATACATGTTTACAATAACGAGACAGAGAGAGGGTAAATCAAGTAATATCTGAACTCTATGATACAGATAATGTTTCATAAGATTTATTTCTATGGACATTGTCGTACTAAATTAATCTTACAGGACAATAACATCTAAATTTGTTTGTTTATTTTTTCTCCTTAAACAGCTTACAAGAGCATTGTACATAGAATATACGTGTTCATTTGCTATTGTTGATCTTACAAGAGGTGTGGCGTTCCAATACTGTTGCCAGTCGTTGTAACATAAAACTCAGTGGATCAACGCTAATTCCTTGGTTTAGGAAAGTTGGTAAACACTTCATTATTAGATAGTATGACTAATTAATGATCTATATAATTTATTAGGAAGGTTTGCAGTATTAATTTTGCCCGTAGACATTTATATATCCCTTTGCCACAATGTTGTGTGTATAAAAAAAAAAACAAAAAAAAACTTCTGTTTATGTTGTCAGATACACCAGATCAATGGCCGATTAGCTGGCTGAAACTGCAGCTTAGAATAGGGCAAGGACAAACAATCTTATGGAATCCAGTTTTGCAACTGTTCTAAGGATATTTACTTTGTTCTTAGAATTATTTAATATGAATACTGAGACCATGGTGTTTACTTTGTACAAAAAAAGTAAAGAGCAATAGGTTCCGAATACAGCCCATTTTTTTAAGTTAGCATCTTCAAAATCAGTTCGTGTCACTACAGAGAATGTTGGTATAATTTATTTACATTAATAAACCGGTTACATTCCTCCGAAATACGTTATTCTTAAACTTATTATTCATAATAACGGACATGTTCTAATTTGATCTGCTTTATATCATCAAGAAAATTAGTGTTGCAGTAAGAATTAGGATGCAACTGAGTACTTGTTTCAATGATTATTCACACTTAATCTAAAATTGAACCTTCAAGATTATTCACAACTCGGCCTTTAACAAAGTATGCTGGATTGTTTTCGCCTTTGATTGGTGTTTATTTATAGCAGTCTTGCAGGCAATGAAATTTATCTCCTGAAGTAACTTCTACCATTACTTCATAAACTTTGTTCAGTCCCAGAATATTTGGTTACAATGCAGAATCTTACTTCGTAGATTCGCTCCCTAATGGCTCAGCGGAATGTCTGAAGGCTTATTACGCTAAAAACCGGGGTTCGATACCCGTGGTGAGCACAGTACAAATAACCAATTGTGTAGCTTAACAACAAATAAAATCTTTCTAGATTAACCAGTTTATTTCTGCTTTTGCTGTCATCTGGTGTTCACTCACGTAAAAATTCAGATTATTGAGGCATCAAAGAGGGAGACAAAGCTGGGTAAAGGATTCCATTGAAAACTGTTTGATAATCATTTTAATATGCCTCTCACGAGCCAGTGGGGGACTATTTTTTTTTTCTGCTAAAATAAAACTACCCAATCTGGTTTTTCTTAATTTGAACTGAAATTTTTGAACATTTTTATTGGCTAAATAGAAGGCATTTCCCACATTATTTTAGCGTTGTGGCTACGAAATGTGATTTGAAATGGTAAAGTGACTGAAATCCGTCAGCGCATCACGAGCTTAACGGCCAAACACATAAAGCATGGAAGTCTCCAAATGACACGCAGAAGGTATTCAGGAGCCGTTTAGAACCACCTTGGTAAATATTATGTAGCAAGCCGAGTACAATATTATGCTTTCAAAGTGTTTGTGTCTGCTCATTCTACTGCAGACTATCGTGAAGCTTCGACTTTCCCCATCGAATCGCAGGTAAAATCATTCGTATCTCAATTGAAAGTTAAACATAAAAAGGTGATACCAGAAGCATAAAATGTTGGCAGTTGCTTAATCAATGATGCTGAGAATGTAGCTTTATTGATATATACTGAATTCACTCCCAGCAGGTAGACCTCAGTACTAACTAGTATGGAGACTTCAGGATGTTGTATTTCACTTAAACATTTATCAATTAACAAACGAAAACTTGTTTCGAAAAGATACGTCCAAAACCACCCTCTTTGGGAGTTTCCGGATTGAACTTAATTTTAATTTTCAACAAGTTGTAGTGTAAATACACCCCTTTGCTCCCGAGGGACGTGTTAATACACATTAGTTTTAGAATTTAATAATTTGTCAAACATAATGAACTTCTATTACAATTGTGTAATATCGCTTTTGCTCTGACTTTAACATAAGCGTATGAGCAACTCAATAGATACACAAT
>NW_013667094.1:75948-93293 GCF_000517525.1 Limulus polyphemus
AATATTGTATGAACAACTCAACAGATACACAATAAAGCTTATTGGAGATTGAATATTGTATAACCTTGATTTTCGTATGAACAACTCAACAGAAAAACAATAAAGCTTATTGGAGATTGAATATTGTATAACCTTGATTTTCGTATGAACAACTCAACAGAAAAACAATAAAGCTTATTGGGGATTGAATATTATATAACCTTGATTTTCGTAATATTCAATCTCCAATAAGCTTTATTGTGTATCTGTTGAGTTGTTCATACGAAAATCAAGGTTATATAATATTCAATCCCCAATAAGCTTTATTGTGTATCTGTTGAGTTGTTCATACGAAAATCAAGGTTATATAATATTCAATCCCCAATAAGCTTTATTGTGTATCTGTTGAGTTGTTCATTACACAATAAAGCTAATTGGAGATTGAATATTGTATAACCTTGATTTTCGTATGAACAACTCAACATAAAAACAATAAAGCTTATTGGGGATTGAATATTGTGTAACCTAGATTTTCATATGAACTACTCAACAGACATACAATAAAGCTTATTGCAGATTGAATATTGTATAACCTTAATTTTCGTATGAACAACTCAACAGATGCACATATGAGAGTGTAAACGTTATTTGATTTTTCTTTGAGTCCGATACAGAGAAAAATAACCCACATTAACACACTTCTTCACAAAACAAATTCTTGGAACCTGCCAGACTGAACAAACAGTTACACATGTTGATGTGGTTTTATGTAAATAATCAAATGTTTTGATAATTCTTAAATACGGCGAGTTCTCGTGAGTACCAACCAGACTAGCATTATATGATGAGTTCTCGTGAGTTTTAACCAGTCTAGCATTATATGGTGAGTTCTCGTGAGTAGCAATCAGATTAGCATTATATGGTGAGTTCTCGTGAGTAGCAATCAATTAGCATTATATGGTGAGTTTTAACCAATCTAGCATTATACGATGAGTTCTCGTGCGCACCAAACAGACTAGCATTATATGGTGAGTATTAATCAGAATAACATTAAATGGTGAGTTCTCGTAAGTACTAGCTAGACTTAGCATTATATGGTGATTTCTCGTGAGTACTAGCTAGACTTAGCATTATATGGTGATTTCTCGTGAGTACTAGCTAGACTAGCATTATATGGTGAGTTCTCATGAGTATTAACCAGACTAGCATTATATGGTGAGTTCTCGTGAGTACTAGCTAGACTTAGCATTATATGGCGAGTTCTCGTGAGTACTAGCTAGACTTAGCATTATATGGCGAGTTCTCGTGAGTACTAGCTAGACTAGCATTATATGGTGAGTTCTCGTGAGTACTAGCTAGACTTAGCATTATATGGCGAGTTCTCGTGAGTACTAGCTAGACTTAGCATTATATGGTGCATTCTCGTGAGTACTAGCTAGACTTAGCATTATATGGTGCATTCTCGTGAGTATTAACCAGACTAGCATTATATGGTGCATTCTCGTGAGTATTAACCAGACTAGTATTATATGGTGAGCTCTCGTGAGGATTAACCAGTCTAGCATTATATGGTGAACTCTCGTGAGGATTAACCAGTCTAGCATTATATGGTGAGCTCTCGTGAGGATTAACCAGTCTAGCATGATATGGTGAGTTCTCGTGAGTATTAACCAGACAAGCATTATATGGTGCATTCTCGTGAGTATTAACCAGACAAGCATTATATGGTGCATTCTCGTGAGTATAAA
Source organism: Limulus polyphemus (assembly GCF_000517525.1). Classification (NCBI taxonomy): domain Eukaryota; kingdom Metazoa; phylum Arthropoda; class Merostomata; order Xiphosura; family Limulidae; genus Limulus; species Limulus polyphemus. The sequence continues at coordinate 77,676 of NW_013667094.1, forward strand.
CCAGACTAGCATTATATGGTGCATTCTCGTGAGTATTAACCAGACTAGCATTATATGGTGAGCTCTCGTGAGTATTAACCAGTCTAGCATTATATGGTGAGCTCTCGTGAGTATTAACCAGACTAGTATTATATAGTGAGCTCTCGTGAGGATTAACCAGTCTACCATTATATGGTGAGTTCTCGTGAGTAGCAATCAGATTAGCATTATATGGTGAGTTCTCGTGAATACTAGCAGTTCGAGCAGTAACATAAGGCATTTGAGTAGTGTCTGTCACTGTTTTAGAACTGGAACCTTTTTAGCTTCTTCCACGAGTAGGGACGTTTGTACATAACCACTGTTAGTATAGCAGTGTGTGTGTGTGTGAGTGATAACATATGCTGCACCAAATACGAAATGCTGCTGTATGAATCCTGTAAAACATCTGTTTTAAACTTTTTAAACCTGTTACTCTAAGGTTAAAAGTAATCGTTTTATTCTGCAGGCGTTATTATCTGACAAGGATTTGTAAAGCGAACTAAACATCAGGCGCGTTCAACGAACCAAAACTAAAATAACGTTTTCGGTATAAGTGTCAGAAAATATCGTGCTAACCAAAACAAAGTTCGACGTTTCTCTGATATAACTGTTAAGCTCCTCCGTAAACAGAGTGGACCTGTCTACTTTCTGAGTGGCAACATTCATGCAGTAGACATTCCCTTTCCAACATGTTTATTAAACAAGTTAATTAAATTCAGGCTTTAGTAAATACAAAAAAAAAGAACTATCTATAATAAGTAATTTTTTTCTGTTTATACATTTTTGAAAATAGTGAAGTAGGACTTTTTATTTAGTCATTAGCTGTTGTAAAAGACTAAAAAAGGCCAATCTAACAAACCTTCTTTTATAAGTCGCCTCTCGCAAATTTTTCATTCGTTGTATATAAATCGTTAGAGGAAACACCTCGTTAACCAGGATTTCTAAGAGTTATAGTGTTAGAAGTTGGAGAAAAACTTTGTTTTAACCTTTATAATTTAGCTGTATTTTATCTTTTGAAAAGTGATGTCAAAAAAAAAGTGTGGAATAATTAGAAAAAACCTATTACTATTTATGTGTGGGGAAGCAAATGGCGTCAGAAACACGGCTTTGTTATATCATTGTTTTTACGAATTTTGTCGTCCCCCAGTAGCACAGCGGTATGTCTGCGGATTTACAACGCTAGAAAGAGGGTTTCGATACTAGTGGTGGGCACAGCACATATAACCCATTGTGTAGCTTTGTGCATAACTACAAACAAACCAATTGTTGAAGAGATGGTTTTGTTGTATATTAATATATAGTCTAAGTCCGTTAAAGGTCAGTGAGATTGTCATTTTATGTTTACATTTTGTTTTGCATATGGAAAATATCCTAATAAGTTAACATACAAGTGCAAAGTCCCACCCTAAAAGGGTGAAATATAAAACTTCTAAAAATAAAAAATCAAACTCCATCAACGAAATTTCTATACATACTTAGATAGATGAAGCTTAGTGAATCTATACGTTAATAAAATTCGATTGAGGTTAATTGTTTTCAGTGTCTCGTCAGTAAAATTACGGATAACGGTTATGGATGGGTGAGACTTACTTACCCTGTACGTCAAGGCTGTAGCCGACTTTGTTCGTTTAATAAGACATTAGTTTACAAGTGCCTTTGCACGCCAGAATGATATATGTGGTCCGGATCTGCTGCGGATTTCATTTTGTAAATTCACGTACCCCCCCCCCCCCCAATAAAAACATGATAACCAAATTGCACTGTTCTACGATATATGTTGTGCTCTCGCGAAGCGTTTAGGGGGGGGTTGCATCACAACTATTAATTTTTTTGAGCGTGTAATGCACAATTAAATGTTGTATGAAGTACAAACATGTTTTCTTTCTTCAGATCTGTAGACTTGTGAGACAGATAAAAATTACCAGAAGCTTTTAATTCTTTAATGCTTTCAATTGGTAATTTTGGTATGCATCGTAAATTTAGAAATATATTGTAGCACAAAAAGAAAGACAACCAATAAGAAAGTGTTGAGAAAAAGTTACGGAACTGTGAAATGATTCTCGGAATACTTCGAACCCATGTAAATGTATAGTATACAGTTATTGTGCCTAAATAACATTACGCGCAAATGTTACTTATGTAAAGAGGAAGACCTTATCTGAAAATATATTAACGGTATTTTAACTTATTTCACTTGATTAATTACTGTATGGTTGACATCGATTAATCCAAGTTGCTATATTATTATAGAAGAAGGTTGTTCTTCTTTCGTATACTGAAAATTTGGTCACAGTGTTATGTAGTTAACTTTTAAAAAGTTAATGGTTATCATACCATCATCGTAAAAATATAAAAATTCCAGTGGTTAGCATAAAGAAATGAACCATATTGTCTGAAGAGACCTTCCAGTTTTAGTTTTATTTATTCCAAAATGGTTTTCAAACTTTGTTAATGTAGTTATAATAATTACCAAAAGTTTTATTTTGCAGAATTATTTGACATTATTTAAATTTTTATATTGTTTGATTTTTAGATTTAGACTACTTGAAGAACATTAAAAAATACTAGGTTTTTATTTGGCTGAGTACACATTTGCCTAATAAATAAAATGAATTATTACTTTCCGTTGGTTGGTTTTAAAGGATTTGAATAGCTGCTTGGTTATAGGTACAATATTTAAGGGCCAATATCATCAAGTTGTCAAACAATTATACTTGTGATAAGACATTAATATTAGGCCTATTACAGTTTTAAAACACCACCACCACCTTTATTTAGTCCCTTGGGGATTTTCAAGAATTAGAACAATGTATTATAATAATAACATTCCAACTCTTCTTATTCTTGAAAATCCCCAAAGGGACTAGATAAAAAAGGTATTGTTTGAAAATGTAATAGGCCTATTCCTAATGTCTCATGACAAGTATTATTGTAATCATGCTTCGCCCGATTGTAAAAAACGTACACACCATAACAGTTGTTATAAACACTCTTTTGAATATGTAAAACAATATGATTGGAATAACACGTCTATAAAAGTGTATACAGTATTTTTATAAACAGTATTGTTGCAGCAGTTGCGGAATAACGTGAATAAATCACCGTTTCTAAACGTTCAACGCGCACAGTCTTAATACTTGTAAAGCTTTGAGATATCCAGTATCCCACACACCATCGTGTGTGGGTCGGCAATAGGCACTGTAAATGACGCATTACTGTTTCATGTTAACTTAGTTAGTCTTAAATGATGTTAAACCGGAAATTATGTATTTTGATATGATATGTAGATTTTTTTTTATAAAGACTGTGCATAAGAAACAAAAAACAAAAATAATTTAAAAGCTATCCCGACCTTTGATTTGATATTTATGTTCGCAATTCTCCAGATAGAAAATATCTAATCAACAGCACTTTAGGTGTGGAAAAAAAAAAGGTGCAGCCAAAAAAGGACTGAGCGAGCGACTTAAAGGAATGAAACCAAAATTAGCAGCCAAATTGGTAGCCATACTTTGTAATATTGATAATGTTGGCGGTGGGTGGTGATAACTAGCTGCCTTCCCTCTTGTCTTTCAATGCTAAATTAGTGTTGGCTAGCGCAGATAGTCCTCGTGTAGCTTTGCGCGAAATTCAAAACCAATCCAAGACTTTTACAGCATATATTCATTCTTTAGTTTGCCAGGTCGCGTTTTCTGTTCAACTTGGGGCATAATGGTGGATAAAACAAAATACGCGGCCTAGCTAACTATTGAATGAATATTTGTTGTAAAATTCTTATCAATGTTATATTTAGCCGCCAATTTTGATTTTATTGCTTCAAGTCGCACGATGAATCCTTTTTTGCTGCACCTTTTTTCACACCTAAGGTGTTTTTGATTAGATATCATGATTTTTTGTCAATACACACCAACAAACCACACCAAATAAGAAAGTGACACTCGCTAGTAACCAACATTAGCTTTAGGATCGCAACCCTATTATTTGGAGCAGACCTGTACTTTACAAAACCAACCAGATTCTTTAAAATATATGGTCGCTAAACGCTCTTTAATTAGGAGAATTTCATAACATTTAGCAAATCTGTGCTTAAAAGTTGACAATGAGTAATAACCGTTCACCCGTATGATTTATTTGAAAACTTGAGCAAGAAACTGATAATCTAGTTTGCTTGGCCTAACCAATCTGCATCTTCACTTTGTAGTTTTGCTGCTCTAAATCAGTTGACTTTTAACCGAATGACAAAAAACTAAAAAAGATCCACTTTTACTCTTAGATGAAGCTGCAGTACAAATTTCAGCTCGCGTGACTTTTTGCGTGGGCTGTGCATAAAGTTTGGTCGGATTTGAGCGGTTTTATTGAATAACTTTGGGCAAATGGCTTATATTTAAGCCAAATTTGACACCTAATAGTAGGCTTAAAGATTTATAAATCTACCTAAATTTAAAATACTCCATAAAAATTAAATATGTTTTCTATCAAATAAATTTTCCGTACTTTCGGTGCGAAGAAAAAAAAAAAAGAGGAAAAATTCAATCAAACTTGGAGATTTTATATCTGGTGTATTTCTTAATGGATTATGTTGAAATTTGGTGTATGAAGTAAGGGTCCAGTAGAGCATATCCACTGAAAATGTGTGATAGTTTGCATTACCAAGCTACAGAAAGTGGAAAATCGCTAAAATATCACCCCTGTTAATAAAATAGTGTCCTGCAGGTTGTTTTGGCCGCACAACACACTACCGTGTGTCTTGATGTTTTTATTGAGTTTGCTTATTTATACTTCTAAAGTATACAAGTAATAAAAACATTTTGTAAATGTAAAATGGTGTAGGGATGGCAGAACTAGAAAGAATGTAAACAAGAACAGAGGAATGATACAGCTATACATAAATCATCCCTACATGACTTTCAATATTAAAATTCAATGTTACACTGTAAAATGCATGAGTACAAAATGGTTACGAGGTCGGTCAATTCGATCGACCCCGTAGCCACAGTCTGTAATAATCAAGACATGTTTTGACTAAACTTGATTTTCCTTCTACGTAAGTCCTAGGCTCTTAGTTACATTACATTGATGCCTACTCTGACATGACCATGATATACCAACATTATATATACTGTATACCAACAGTAGGGAATATATAACCTCCAAATGAGGTAATATTAAAGTCGAGTATGCATTTTACAGTGTAAGATTAAATTTTGATATTACGTTTGAAGTCACGTAGGAATGATCTATGTATAGCTGTATCACCACTATATTCTTGTTTTCATTCTTTATAGCACTGATATCTCTACATCATTTTACATTTACAAAATGTTTTTTATTACTTGTTTTATGACTTATTTTGCCTGACTGAAAGTTAGTGTACTCTAGAAATGTATATAATAAAATTTAATATTATGTGTATTGAATTTTTTACTCCTTCGCTTCATACATAATATAGGGGTTGGTTCCCTAAAGACACCGGTTGTATAGTGTACAAACCAATGAGTATTCCACATGTTACAACCATCTAACGTTAATCTATTATTGGATGATTATTCCTGTTTCACTCTGTACTTAAGCTTTTTATAGGAACACCAGATTTCTGTAGAAAAACCTAACTTCAAGGGGTAATTATAACATCGTTTACACATGAATTATGTATTTAAAAAAATATTACTAATAATCAAAACACGATGACATCGTGTACTGCCCAGAAACACACAAAATGGATTTAGGTTTAAAACTGACGTTAGTAATAAAATAGTCGTAGAGTTAGCTTGACTGAAACAAGAAGAAAGATGAACAATTTGGTGGGTTTGTCACTTTCTGGTGTGGTATCTTAGCAGTGGTTTCTTGCCTTGGTTTCGGGGCTTGTTGGGTAGGGAAACAATTGAAACCGTGTGGCAATCATCTTTTAAAGTAAAACTGTTGTTGTTGATTTTTTAGTGTGCATTTTTGTATTATGCCTATTGAGTACATTGGCCATCCCTACATATAGTCTACCAACTCTATGATACTTAAAGTGAAACACTGCTGTTTTATGATCTTATAATGGCGAAGACACAGTAATTTCAAAGTCATATTATTAAGAATTATAAAGTAAAGAAATATCAAAAACGTACTTATTCGACAGGCAAAGTATAATATCAAAAGATGTTTCCATTAACCTCAATCTTGTTGTTCCGCGTGATATTCGTTGGCCACCCCTGAGTAACGAGTATGTACGCTCTTTTATTTTAATTTGTCCCCCATCGGGGCCATCGGTAAGTATACGGACTTGTAACTCTAAAATACGGGGTTTGCTTTCCCGTGAGAAACAAAACAAAAAACCTATTTTATGGCTTTGTGCTAAAACAAACTTTTTAACTATAGAATTAAAATGTTGCTGTTGTTTATGGAATTTCGCGTAAACATACTTGAGGACTATCTGCGCTAGCCGTCCTTAACTCTAAAGTGATAACTAGAGGAAAGGCAGCTGGCCAACACTTCCCACCGCCAACTCGTGGAATACTCTACACAAATAGTGGGATTTAACCGTCACTCTTATAACGCACCAACGGCCCCAGACTGCAGTGCTGCGATATTATTATTCTTTGATGAAAACAATACACGAACCACGGAATCTCCGGTACGCTAACCATCCAGAATTAAATTCAAAATGTGTGAATCTTATCGTTAGCAATATGTATACAAGAGTGAAAAGAAGTGAATAAATTTGATTATTGTTTAGCTTTTTCCAATATTTTCTAATTTAGGTGTTACAAAAGCATCCTCAAGTATCAAAGGCAGCGGAAGTAAAGGAGAATATGAGAAAATCATACTCGGCTGTTGATATTTTTTAAATTTCACTCGTTTTCAAGATGTTACTGTTTTTTTTTATTCAACATGTAAAAGAAAATTATATTTTCTCCTTTTTTTTAAATCCAGCTTCCTGTTACTGTTGTCTAAGAGAGGTCTGTAACTCTAGAATTCGGGGCTATATCCCCGCTTGGGCCCACGCCAGATAGTTCGTTGAGAAGCAGCTTTGTGCTTATAAACAATCGTATAGCAAGTGCCATACGCCAGTATTATGAGGGATTTTTCTCGAGTTGCACTGCTTGTTTAAGTATTTGTGAATTCTGTTTTTGATAGGTTGTGTTCCTTCATTAACCATATTTTATCATTACTGTAAATCGTATAAGAGCGGCAAAGTTTGTATATGTTAATATCTCAATTTTCTTTTTTAAAAAGTAGGAATTTATGCACTCTTTTCCACTGCATCGACAGTTCTTACATTAGATGGCTTGACACCAGTACTGAACTTTCACCTTCGGCAAACTGTAATCAAACGCTTAAAATTTCTTTACTTCTATTCCCTAAATTTCCCTCTTTTTATAGTTTTAGTCAAGGGTATGAGTATCACACTTTGTCTACTTTTACTGTTTATTTAAACACACTTCATTATATATGTATATATATGTAACACTACCATGAGAAGCAAAATGCTGCTGTTGTTAGGTTCTGCAAATAAATATACAAGATAAATACAAAACTGGGAATTTATAAACCTGCAAATAGGGATCGTAAAAAAAAGGTAAGGAAACAAGGCTGGAGATACTGTAGATTCAAACTAAAAATCCCTATTTTGACTCTAACAAATGTAATTCTAGGTAACAGCATGGGGCCAAAATAGGGGTTTGTAGTTTGAGTAAATAATGTCTAAAGTATCTCCAGCCTTTTTTCCTTACTTTTTGCGATCCTTATTTGTAGGTTTTTAAATTCCCAAGTTTATATTTATCTTGTTTGGTAGCTATTTTTGTGCTTAATTATGGGCAAAGGATTACTTGATATGGTAGCTAACTTTATACACTGTAATGGTAATAACCATAGCTAGTAGCTAGCTGATACGGTTCATAATGATTTACTGTAGCTATTGACTAGTTGATCGCATTAGTTTGAGAGGTAAAATGTTAAGCTGCAGCTATAGATTGTCATGGAGAGAATATAGAATACAATGAGTATTTATAGTTTCTGTGTAACTAAAGTCTCCAAATATGCAGCGCATAGCAATGGGCAAATATATGCCTAGACTAAGACACAACCCCCATTAAGTGTGTATAAAATTTTACCAGTAGAAAAGCCGACTTTTCAAATAAAACATGTCTGTCTAAACCATCGCTTTAAATAAACCTTCGTGTCTTTTAAGGTAATTATTCTGCGAATGAATGTAAAAAAAAATAATATTATGTGTATTGAATTTTTTATTACTCCACTTCACACAAAATATAGGGGTTGGCTCCCTAAAGACACCGATTGTATACTGTACAAAGCATTGAGCATCTACATGTTACAGTAATTTAATATTGTCTGGTAATTCCTGTCTCACCCTGTACTTAAGCTTTTTAAAGAAACACCAGGTATCTGTAAGAAAACTAATTTCAAGGGATAATGATAACATTGTTTACACTGGAATTATGATGTTTTTTAGCTTATGTAAATTATAGAATAAACAAACAAATCGACTTTTCAAAATCCCTACGACCTTCGCAGTAGCTTATTTAGTATTATATAAAAGGTTTGGGTGCAATATACCAAACCGTTTTTATTGTAAGCTGGCAAGAGAATAATAATGAAGAAGAAGAATTACAAACGGGCCTTTTGAGCGGATTTTCTTTTCCATGTAAGTCTAACATGTATGCTTTTTTGTGCATTTTTATATATAAGTACAGACTTAGCAGTCAATAGTGAAGGTTTTAAAAGTGTTGTCTGAACTGAATTTTTACTGTGTGAGGTGCTTTTTGCCCGAACGTCCTATTATGGTTTTGTGCAATTTCTCGCTATCCCTATTATGAACCACTTTAGTGGTCCATGATAAATATTTTCTTTTTCACACTCTGCCATCAAGTGTGGTGTGCTTTGATACCAGAATCGTCGCTAGGCACTGACACACGGGGCCCTTGCCCTTATTCTATTTGACAGTGCCTCGAATTCCCAGTTGGGGTCTTGAAAAATCATAATAGAAAACCATGATCGAATGCATACGGAAACACCGAAAATTCCTGCGCCTATGGGACGAGCCCCGAATTTTTTAAGCACCTAGCAAACAACACCTCTGGTCGAAACATTTATGAATCTAGATTTTCAGGCTCGTACGCCGAATGTTTGAAAGGAGTTTCTAATTTATGAGATCAAAAGCGAACACATATTATGCGAAGCACAATCAGCATGCAAAGCATGATAATACTACGGAGGTCTGGGCGCAAACCCCAAGATAATTTGTAAAAATTAGTGTTATAAGATTAAATCTGGAAGCAATTTTGCATGAAGTATAGCTTAAACAATCGCGTGGCTGTTCACATAAAATCCACAAACATCCAGTGAAAAGTCAACAAATTATCATTCTGTTGTAACACTGCATGGGAATATAGACTTAAATGAGCATAAAGATGTATGTTTTATTATAGTAAAGTACTGTACTATCAACATAGAGAGTAGTTATTAATTGTTAAATTATATTACTGACTTAGACAATACTGTATTAGCTATTTGAATCATTGACTGTCATGTACGTACAATGTATGTACTACTAAAATAACATGTTAGCAAGCTACATTCTTCTGGGGTTCTTTTTTCATAAATAACTTACATAAAGTTTCAATGTTATGATGATTATGTATTAAAGCTAGAGCACTCGGTTATCCTTCGGTTTGTGTACACCTCAGGTATTATACAGGTATTATTCACATTACCATGAACTTAGTGGTAGTGTAGTAGAGAGTTTCAGTATCATATTTGGTACACTGAAGCACGCTTTTAAACAGTCAGCCAGTATCTGGTACCAGTCCTGGTGAGGTATAGGAAGCCATCTTGTCTTCCATCGATAAAGGTGTTAATAAAAAAAAATATCAGGATTTGGCAAATCCATGTAAAAACCTATAGCCTGCCTGATATCAGAGTTAGAAAACTTGTGTGAGTTTTGATGGCAGAAGTTTCAGAATTGATGCTGATTTCCTTACATGTGCATCAAATCTGGAGGGAAATATTACTGATAATATAATCAAGAAAAGGAATGGTTACTGTTTTCTTAAAACATTCCTCCACGGAACTATATTCTGCATTTGCAAGTTGGGCTTGTTGTTGACTAACTCTTGGCATGCTAACATTAATATTATATTTCTTTGTAATATTACTGCTGTACTTGAAGATACGATGTGAATACCCATCTACGGTTCACTCTTAGTGAAGTCAGTTCTTTACAGCATTGTTCTATTAGCGAAACACCAAAAAACAATGTCTTGGCTTAGACCTTGCAAATTTACAGAAGCCTCTTTCAAATAGTAAAGAGAACGTTGTAAAGCTGTAAAACAAAAACTTAATTCAAAGGATTCCAATATTTTTAGATAAACCATAGCATTTTTCTTATCTTCAGAAACCCAATTGTCATTAAACATTTGAAAATTATCATCTCCATACACAATAACCTCTCAGATGTAAAGTAAAAATGGATGACATAATAATAACCTATCCCAACCTTCAATATTCTCAACCCAGTGTTTAATGCACACATTGAGTAGTGGAATACGTGATGAAGCTACTCCATGCTGGATGCTCTTTTGATAGATTGCCCTTAATAGTTTCCCAGGTTTAGGTGAGGATTTAATCCAAATAGTTATTCCTGTCACTTGATCGATACAATTTCGTATTAGTGGAACTGAACATGAACTTATAAAAACGTTAAATACCATAACCAGCTGTAATATAACTATATAAGCATAATTTTTTGCATCACCAAAATAGGGGGGTTGGACTGAATCCCCTCGACCTCCCCCCCCCCCCCGCGTGCGTGCGTGACACTAGATTTCGAAGGAATTATAAAGATTATTACATAAAATTCTAAAAAGTGCACATAAAAAAGTTGACAAAAATTTCAATAGAGATTCTTAAAGAACAGAGTCTTTGTTCAATAGTTGTTCATAAATTACTGTTCCGAAGTTCAGGTACTGTTAAGACTGCTTTATACGATTGTTGTAATGTGTTCTTTGAATATAATTCAACATCTAGTCCACGTAACGATAACAAATTAGTTTATTTCCTTCTTTAAAGTTTCCACTAGTTTAAAAACTGCGGTAAGTTGTGGGCCACGTTTATAGTCACAATAATTTTACTGCACTAGTGTAAAAAAGCAAAACAAAAACTTGCTTCTACAAGTAAATCAATATGCGCGATAGATAAGCTAGATACAAATACTTCACTAAAAGCACACTGACTTATTCATTCTATTGGCTAGAAACAACTCTATAAATCTTCTGAACTATCTCATATTGATAATCTGCCCTCGAATTTACTAGAAAAATTGACGTAAAACCTTTTAAAACTATTTAGGTATTCTAGACCTATCTTTCTAACTTTTCGTCATTAAGACCAGCAGCTCCCTCTAGCAAACACATTATAATACAAACATATAGCTTACAACACTATTTTCTTCGCCACATTTTCTTTCAACCTCAGAGAAAGTAAAAAGTAACACTTTAATATATTTTATTTCTGTATAAACAAGTTATTTTGCCGAGTATAACTAGTTGTAGTTGGAACTGAAAATGAAATAAATTATCCGTCTTAATACCTGGAAGAAGTGAAATTTTGAGGTCTATTACGCTATTACACTTTAGTTATTTGCATATGTTCAGTGCAGTGTCAATCTCACATATTTCAGTAACAGATTTGTCATTTCTAAAAGAATCTATTTGAAAGCCTAGAACATATAAATTTGGTGTCAAGAGTAAGACCAAGTATGAATACAAGTACAGAATTTCAGAACGTTATGGAGATCATTCAACAACCAGTGAAGCTTCGGGAAAGGACGGCAATAAAATATGATGTAAATGATAAAGACGTAATAGATAAATAGTTAAACATTCCGACCAACAACTGGAAAAAGTTCTGGAAGACTGTTATAAAAAATGTTAAAATTGGACATTGAACTGGAAGAATGTGACACATAAATTATCTTACATTGAACCGAGAAGGTAGCAAAACATTCTAAGTCATTGAAAGAGCATGACAACCAACTAATGTTGATAACACCAGTCTGGATGGATTTTTAAATAGATTCATTAGTTTTTTTATCTTCACTATATACTCGTGAATGCACAATATCTTAAAATTACCTTTGTCAAGTTATTTCTTTCGTAAAATACTAGCTTATTAATTTTTACACTTGTTGACGGTTTTATATTGGCCAACACCACAGAGCTTGTCTTCTACGCAAACTACTATACAAACCATCAAGTTTCTACTAAGCTGCTGGTTGTGAATCAACAAGTGATAAAATGAAAAGTTGTTATTATATAAATACTAAGACTGGATTTCGTCGTGGTTAAAATCATTTGTAGCGCTACCTGATAGTAGTAATTAAGTAAACCACAATAATGAGTTTAACGTAGAGGTCACGAAGTTACACGTCCGTAGCTAAAACCCAATATTCTTTGGTGTCTTAAACATTTGTACTGTACACCCTTCGGCTACAGGCTCTAATCATGTATATGTACTCAAAATATTATTGTTACTCTTATTTAATGCCTATTATTAAAAAGTCAGTCGTGATGAGTATAATGCTTAATAAAGGTTTTTAACTCATAAATAGATATAAGTATTATCATAATTCATATTTATAAGTAAAACTGTTTTACTGTGTAACTTGAACATCTCGATCAGAATAGTTCTGTCATTTTGGTTACCAGAGTAATTAGTACATCAAATATTAACGAGAAAGAAAGATCACCTTCTATTAATTAATCTTACAAATACTAATAATATTGCCAAGAATTGTTAGTATATTTATTTGGTACTGAATGTTGACTAACCGGCTTCCTAAAAGTTGGCAGTGGGTATTGTTGACTGCTGTCTTCCCTCCTGTCTATCGTTTGGAAATTAGAGATGGCTATGCGCAGATAACCCTTTGTATAACTGTGTGCGGAAATTCTGGCTTCAAATCGAGTGTATGTATATGCCGAAAGAAAGCAGTTGAACATTTTAGTTTGTAGATGTTTAATTACTTTAGAAAATCTTAGATATATATATAAAATCTCAAAATGGTAGGTCATACTAACTTTCCAATTTTCAAACTGTTCAGTTTCGGAGGGCTCGCCCGTTTTCGTGACATTTGTTTTAAAAAAACTCTTTTGATAACGAATTCGCCAGTGTTTTTTAGCTTTTTATTCTTTTTTCAAATATTTGTAAAGTTTGTTTTTTTCAGCAATGGATATTTAAAATAATGTTATTTCTGGTTAACAATATTAGGCGGATGAAAATGCTAGTTTTTGACGACAAATAACAATATATAGGTTCAGTAAGATAAAATCAGTTTAGATTATGCTGTTTTAAAAGTGTATAACAAATTAAAAAATCACGTTTTAATAAGGAGAATATAAGAAGGAAAAATGTATTAAGATAAAGGTTCGCTGAGCGCGCCTGTGTGTGTATTCTTCCCTCTTATGCTTGTATTATATGAAGTACTATCGTGACGTTACTATGTATCTAATGGCTTGTTCAGTAAAAGCTTTGTAGATATGCTTAATGTTTCCTCTTATATCAACCAAATATGTTTAAGGAAGACAAAGAGTTTTGATTATGTATTCAAAATATTTTTCTTGCATCCCACAAATTACAAGCTTTCCGGGAAAGACCTTGTCGATATTTCTGTTACGGAAGATGGTGTAAAAGCTTGTCTGTTTCTAGGAAAATGTTAGCACGCAGAGATACATACACGTAATTTTACTTTAAGGTTTTACTCAGTTGCTATGGTAACACTGGGATTTCTTCCTGGTCTTATCGGATTATGGTTTTGTTTGAATGTAATTGCACACAAGTGATATGTACATAGAACGGCTCATTTAATTTTAGGCGTGAATAAAAGTTTGTTTTTTTAATAAATGAAGATCTTAATGACAAAAAATAAGGTAAACAGTTATCAAAAAATACTTTTATCCTCGTTTTGATGGAAAGGTAACTAGTGTTCTGTAAATATTACAACTAACGTGCTATGCACAGATAAGCGTAAAGAAAACATAAAATGCAAGTTTTTTTGTCACTTCTTTTAATGTATGACTTATAAGAAACAAAATGTATGGAAAGCTGACTTCTTATAAACATCACCTCTACGACCGAGCGTGGCCTAGTGGGTAGTTTGTTGGACTGTAGTTTGCGGCCCAGTGGATAGTTTCTTGGACTGTGGTTTGCGGCTCAGTGGGTAGTTTATTGTACTGTGGTTTGCGGCCCAGTGGGTAGTTTGTTGAACTGTGGGTAGTTTGTTGGACTGTGGTTTGCGGCCCAGTGGGTAGTTTGTTGGACTGTGGTTTGCGGCCCAATAGGTAGTTTGTTGGACTGTGGTTTGCACCCCGTTACCACCAAAAAAAGAAGAAAAGAATAGTTTTGATATGGAGTTAGGTCAAATTCAATAAGTCATTTGTTGTGGGTTTAAATAACATCAAAATATTTTTAATATACTAACCAGAACAAAGTTAGTAGATACATGTGACGAAGAACTAGGGAATATTGTCTTACGATAATTTTTATTCCAGTTTTACCCAGTTTGAGCTATTATGTTAGACAAAATTTATTACTTTAGTCAATCTTTACTTATACTATTTTCACACATTCATGTCTTGGAGTTGTTTTAATAATAAAATAACTAATTTTGAATTATACTGATAAAGAGAAAAAATAAACACACACACACACACACACACACACACACACACACACACACACACATACAAAACAATGTTTAAAGATGTTTCCTCGCCTTTTGATTACAAGTACAACGAACACAAAATATGTCCATTCTAAAAAGCATTGTGCATGATGGAGATGAACTGCATAGATATACTTGGTTTAGATTTGTCCAGGCATGATACTACGTAACTTTTTCGAGTGACATATTGGTGAGTCGATGTATGTTAAAAGCTGATTGGGCGTGGTGTCAGGTTTTTAAGTATGGATGTATGGGCCGAATTCTTTAGAGTAGGTGTCTGTGACTTGTTGGCGAAAATTTTTTACAATAAACAAACATCACACAGTACACTTGTTTTAATATAATATATTAAAACAAGTCAAACGTTTATACAAATATACGTTACACGTTTAATTGCCACAGTTGTATCCAGAGCTTTAAGTAATCGTCTCTTTTAGTCAAAGCCCACACAGGCTGATTCAGTTATTTTAGAACACAATTGACAAGACGAATTATTCTCTTCGGCTCTGTTGTTACAATACAATTGGTGATAATTTCACTGACGTTACACTGTTGGCTACCACAGTTGTATCCAGAGCTGTAAATAATTCTCTCTCTCTTCGTCAAAAGCCCACAGATGTTTGTTCAATTATTTTAGAACACAATGAACAAGACAAATTATTTTTCTCTACTCTGTTGTTACAATACAATCTGATAATTTCACTTTAAAAAAACGCTTCTATATGCTCTTTAGGCTAAGCTCACAAACACGTAGTCAAGATCTATCATATTTGACTAGATTTTACTAACTTAACTTTCTTTCACTTCTATTTTCGATGCGTATATATATATATATATATATATATATATATATAAACACACACACACACACACACACACAC
>NW_013667094.1:94289-97396 GCF_000517525.1 Limulus polyphemus
ACACACACACACACACACACACACACATGACAGCATCTCGAACATCTACACACACACACACACACACACACACACACACATGACAGCAGTCTCGAACATTCCACACACAGATATAAGATGCAACAATACTTACTTAAAAGCAACGATAAAAATTCAGAAGGTTCGAGTAACATGACGTAATAATACAACAAGCGCCAATTCACAAGAACTGAACAACACAATGTATGATTTTTGCACAGTTACGAAAACAAACCTGCGATAAACTATCGCTGCTGAACATAACTAAGTTTAACACTTGCGCTATACTTAAATTAAAACAGTTGTGTGTATTTAGTACGTGGATTCCACAAAATATTTTGCAACACAAAACTGACTGATATTTATATATATATTTCTATTTTCAAAACTACATAAAGGGCCTGCTCCGTCTGTTACAAGGGGATGTTCTCAGTACCTCGCTACTCCGTGATTGAATAACTGACTCTATAGAAACGGTTTGGGCACGTCTATCTTCAATTAAGTAGGCCTAAAGAAGTATTTTAACGGTTCTGTAGATATTTGGGGTTGCTCCGTCTGTTACAAGGGGATGTTCTCAGTACCTCGCTACTCCGTGATTGAATAACTGACTCTATAGAAACGGTTTGGGCATGTTCAGTTATATCAACAACTTCAGAGAAATGAGAATGGATAATAAGCGTGCTGAGGTAATGACATAACGATCATGAATAGACTTCTTATAAACTGCGTACGGGTTTTGATGACAGCATTTCTTTAGTTGACATCTAGCGATCAAAACAATTGTTTGGAAAAAGCCGTCTGTGAGTGTTTGCTTATAACTGGCCAATAATTGGACTGAGTGTCACTAAACCTGGTTTGTACCAACAGTTGGATTGAGTGTCACTAAACCTGGTTTGTACCAACAGTTGGACTGAGTGTCACTAAACCTGGTTTGTACCAACAGTTGGACTGAGTGTCACTAAACCTGGTTTGTACGCTTAGGTGCCGCAGTAAAGTGACACAGGTGAGACAATGTTGAGATAGGATCTGACACTCTTGTGTTTTCCCCACGCGTTGAATGTAGTCGCTAAATTGAAAGAGGGGTTTGTCTGTCCAAAGGATGTTTTCTAGCTACATTTGACCGATCATCGACCTGGCAAAAACCCAATGTGCAAAGTCAAATCGTAAATGTGGTTTGCCATCCTTTAACATCATGTACAGGTCTAAGCTGCTAAGCTGTAAACTTTAGTGTGTGTGTGATGTGTGGTTTTTTCTGAAGTTTATGAAAGATCAAGTTCTCGAACAGCATTCTTCACTTGAAACCCCCAAAAAGGATGTTTTCAGCTTGGTCTTCAATATTTTGAACAACTTCTTTCGCTGTTTCTACAGACACAAATGGCTACCCAGAATGAAGAGCATCTTACACGGACCTATTTTCATGGAATCAATACGTTTGTAACGTATTTAGGGAATTTCTAAACAAGTGTACGTCCATTTTTAATTCATTGGAACTGCCTTTTTACCAAAGTAAAAAATTATGAGTATTTTGATAGCTTTGGTATAGTTCACAAGAAAAGCGATTTAAGTGTATATTATAACGTGGTTTTGAAATATATTTTATAATAACAAACGTTTAGGAATAAAACTTGTGGTATTCCATGGACCTTTGTGAAATTTAGTTCCCCTAGAACAGGGGTTCCTAATCTGGAGCCCCAGGAAAGTGCCGTAGCAAATAACCAAAATACACAACACTCAGTGTCTATAGATTCATTGGGTGTAAGGATCCAGCCAGGATGCAAAATATTCTGGAGAGGCTTTATGCTAAGAAAGTTCAGGAACCCATGCTCTAGGATATGCAAATAGCTTTTAGACATAATCATCTTTAATGTGCGTTTAGATTAGTAAAAACATTTACTAATATTACTTTGCCCACAATTTCTTATCATGGCCTTCGAACACCGAATACGTGTAGTTTATGGATTCTTTGAGTGTTATATAACTTTGCTGATTCGCTTAATAAAGATTGTCGTTTGAATTATCTTGGTGGAAGTGGATAGCAGAAATTAGACATAGCATGATTCCACTTCTGGTCGTCCATTTTGTTATGTCCATGTCTTTGATTCAGTTGATTTTCTGCTCCATTGCTAAAACCTTCCATTTCCTCTTGTCCCCTTCCCAGTGGACTTCTTGTGTTTTTCACTTAATGCCCTCTAGTTGTGCAGGTCAGCACAGTCTTGTTCGTTGTTACTCTTTCACTGGTAGTTGTATCACGCTTGGCACGAAAGAGACATCATTTGCAATAGAGCATTCAGAACCTACAAGCTGAAAACTGTGCAGTGGCAGAAAAAAAAATCATAAATACTTAAAATAAATTAAACAGAAGTAAAAAAGAATTAAAATGACATACTCTGATCTGGTACTCTTTTTATGTGATTAAAGATCATGCAACACTCGCTAATATCTTACTAATACGAAGACTGCTTTTTGAGGACTTGTCATAAAACTGTGACGTTTATTATCATCAGTTTCAGATTTGGTATCTAGTTTTAAACCGACTAATGATAATATATATAGTCTGGAGAACATAAGATGTGCTCCATCGTGTGCTGACAGATTGATCTCCATCGTATTGTTCCTAAACATTTTATAACGATAACCATGAAAATAAGTTAATTAACGTCAGCTATGTAGACAATAAATTTATGTTAGAAAACCTTTTTCTGCATTAAAAAAAACTTGCCTACTATTTTTGAAAATGTTTTTACTTATAAATGTTCAATTGCTCTACAACTTCATAATAAGAGATTTTAATTATAACAACTATATACATATATATGGCTCAACTTAAGTACCAAAGAATAAAATTACATTAATTTTGTTTTTCAAATTAAGCATATCATTAGTATGCTGTAATTTATGCTTAGAATCAAATAAAAAATAAATTTCAAAATCATGTAAAAATTCGCTTTAAAAAGTAGTAGTGTTATTTTTATAAACACATTAATGCAAACCTAATTACACTCGAATTAGACTATTGTCCAGAAAATAAAATTAATGGTCTTTAATGTGAGTTTTATTCTGCTTCTGTTGTCACGAGATGAATAAGCTTG
>NW_013667094.1:97570-108820 GCF_000517525.1 Limulus polyphemus
ATAATACATTGTTAAGTAATGTCAGTCTACTCTTATACAAGGTTCATTATAAACCAAAAAACTATTTAGAAATATTATATCTTAAAACTTATCATCCACTAGGCTCAGCGGTAAGGCTGCATGCTAAAATTCGGGTTTTGATACTCGTGGTGGGTAGAGCACAGATAGCCCATTGTGTAGCTTTGTGCTAAACATGAACAAACCATTGGCACATTAAGAGTCAAGTTTTATTCAGGCAGGACTTCAAAAGCTGTCACAGAATCATGTTGAGCTAGGCTTCCGTCATTTTCAGTCTGTATATGAAGATTATTCGTAAATGGACCATCATGTAAACATCGTTGACAGTCGTCACTGACCCCTGTAGTAGCCTGCACACCGACATTAATTTTTATTAATACCACCAATCTTGCATCGATCCACGTGACCCTGTACCATGTCCAAATTTAGGCTGCGAATTCACATTCTTATACACACACACACACACACACACACACACACACACACACCTTCTTCTACGTTTTCTTGTAAACAAACACTCAAAGCTCATGGTTTATTTCTAAAATGTATAGTTTCACAATAAAATGCTTATGTGCCCTCATTCTTTTGTAAACTGTCCATATTTTAGTTTCTCAAGCTATAATTTAATTTGTTGATTCAAAACTTCATCATGAACTCGTACAAAGGATGGCATGAATCCAGTTCCGATTAAAAATTTGGTTCTAAATCATTATAGGAATTCTTTAAAGCAGTTAATGTACTAATAATCCCCGAAAATACATTAATTTTAATCTCTTTCAATAACTAATTTCTAAACATATTTTATAAAACCAGTATGTAGTAGAAACCTGTTATTCGTTTACATTTTATTAGTAACATTACCCACAATAAAAAAAAAGAAAAACTAATCAAATTTCATGTAAAATGTTGCAGACTTTAAATGGTTTTAATAATCATGTTTTATATTTGGTACTTTCGTGGGTCAGGCTGGTTCAGTAGAATGTGTAAAGGAAGGCCCAACGTTCGAGACGTGATATGTTGCTGAACACGTTACACACTTTCAGAGCGTTGTAACCGCAACAGTCAGTTACGTTATTTGGTCAAGTTTGTTTGTTTGTTTGAAGTTAAGCACAAAGCTACACAACGGGCTATCTTTGCTCTTCCCACCACGGGTATCAAAATCCTGTTTCTACGTTGTAATTCCGCAGACTGGGAGACATTCGGTTAAGATTAGCGGTTTAGGCAAATGGTGCTGCTACCGACTGTTGGAAATTATGGGTTACTATGCTTGAACCGTTGAACCTCTGACCTGGTTGTTTAGCTAGTTTATCATATAATGTGCCTTTCAAGTTGAAAATTCCAAATTTACTTTCTTAGTAACTCGCTGCTTTAGTGAAAGTTTATTTTTGGTGAATAAGATCAAAAAGACTGTTTCTTGAAAAACAACATATTTTGAAGTGTAAAGTAGACATAGCATAGAAAGATATATATAACCATGTTCTAAGTTTGGTGCAACTGCTATTTTTTATGTCATTGTTACTTATTAGAAAGTGAAAGGAGAATAAAAATACATAGAGGAAATTTAATATTAAGATATTTTCTTTTAAATCTTTGTAGAAATATACAGACAGTAAACAAAATATCCTTTTTAACTTTAATTTTATGGAGAATAAATTTCTAATAAGTCGTATTATATACTACATAGTTAATGAACCAGTTCACAGTACATTAAGAACTGCGAGACACAATGAATGAAGTTCCAAGTGAAATGTCCGTTGAAAGATTTAAATTACACTTTTCCTGACCTTAAAAAATGGTTGGTATTAGGATCATGAACCAAGACATTTGCCTGATGTCTCCAGTGTATGGTTGTCAGAAGATGGAGATCTAGATGAAAGAAATAAACAGAAATACTTGTCACTAGATTAGAAGAAAAGCTGTATGTTTATGTATGTATACACACACGTTTTTATGTGATAGTTATAAGCCCGCAAAAATGAGAAGGGAAGAATAAATGATTATAAAAAGAAAAGTGATCACCAATTTTAAGATAATCAGTTTCACGTATCTGTGACCATATATTTAACTTGTAAATGTAAAAAATGTATTCCAATCCAGTCTTAATGGAAATAAAGAAGGGGACTCGTGTCTGTAATATTCCGTGGTGGTTTCACGTGTGTAAAGGCGAAACCAATTTAAAAGCGTGACTAGAGATTGTACACCACGAACTTCAGGTTTTCAGCACAGTTGTGATTTGAATATACAGTTATTCAATTTTCCCTTTCAAAGCACACATTCACTACCTTAAATGAAAATTTGCAAGGTATTCAAGCGAGTAAGTATTACAAATCAAAATGATTTGAAGTTATTTGCTGTGAAAAAATCTTCAACGTGGCATATTAACAACTCTGATATTTTTGAACGAAGAAAGGTATATTTTAAAATTTTTTATCAAATTAAGGGTTCATTTCTATATAGGAAAAAGAGCTATTGCATTTATCGTAGTGGGTTTTATATTTTACAAAAAAAAAAAAATATCCTTGAGCATAATGCTCCAGCTATCTGTCGAACAGAAACAAAATCAGATATTCGAACAAATTTATATTGATGTATTTGAAAACAAAAACACCACTTTTTAAATTGCGATGGCTGATGAGGCTGACATCTCAGTTTTCGAGAACAGAGGTATAAGCTAATCTAGTATCGTATGAACAGTGTTAGACCGTTTATTTAAAATCTTTACACATGAATGAGATCTGATGTATATGTGAACCACGTTACGTAAAATGAAAATGTGAACTACCCAAGAACGCCAGTAGTTGCAAGAATCCGAACTCATGAATTGTAAATATTTCTTAGTAAAACCGAAATTCTGTCGAACTGATTTTAATTCGGATTTCTGGAAATGCGTGGTATATGGATAGAATATTAATTACACATGTATATAGGCGGAATGAAACTGAACGTAACTATAACTCATGATCCTTATTAATAGTATCACATACCTTGCAGGTTGTTTATATCTAATACATATGCATAGATAGAAATGTCGTCTAATTGCATTATTGTTGTCACGAAGTTGTATATGTAGACTGTACTCGCTCAATGTAAAGACTTATGAATGATGTTATTGTAATTGATGGTTTTTGTAATTTTAGTATTTCATTCAATGTTCAAACTTTAACTGCAAAGTTTCGGTAAAATGAGACATAATAAAAATAAGAATACCTAATTTAAAACGAGTTTAATATTGTTTTAGCACGGTCATTGTTATGGTTTATCAAACTGTGGGAGCATGCGTGAATTACGTTACTCAGTTAAGTGCAGGGACGAGTTTAGTTGAGGTCGATTACAAAAAACTGTTTATGTTATAGTTAGAAAAATGCAGGAGTTACATTAGTTGTTAGGAAACGTACTCTCTGTTTAACGTTTAGTTTTAAAACAGGAAGTACTGATGTCAGTTGTTAGGTAAATTAAGTGACGATGTATAAATGACGTTTATGTAGTATGAAAACTAAAGAATGTTTAATATATATGCATGGACTTTCTGGTCAATAAAATACATAGAATACATGTTACAGACAATTATACATCTTCATTACTCCTGAATTGTAATGTATTCTGTAATTCTGAATTACTGTACTCGCTCAATGTAAAGACTTATGAATGATGTTATTGTAATTGAACTATCGCAACCAATCAAGTGGTTGCTCCATGAATATCCGGTGATATTCTTATGATTTTAGTGCAGACTTCTAGTAATTGATCAGATAGAATCTCTATTTAGCTATGATATAGTTGAACATTTTTGTGATTTTGTTCATGAAAACTTTGTTCTAAGTGGTTATACACAGGGTCTGGCCACTTTATTGGGAACTGTGTACCATTTAAGACTTGTGTCTGACCTGAACTGAAGTTTCAAATTAGGTTTATCACATTATGTCAGGTGATTTGTTGTTATTCTAATAGATTTTTGGAAAGGCAAATATATTGCAGGGCTCAAAAGAGGCATGATGGTGGGTGCGCTTCTAGAATGTGCCACGGTAACCAGAACGGTTTCTTTGGTAAGTTGCTCCAAGACATTGGCCGCTCGACTTTACCAACATTAGAAAAAGTTTAATAAAATCTTTGCTGCGAGAGGAAATTGTGACCGTAAGGACGAAACGACAGAAAGAGTAAAAAGGCGGTTAGACAGGCTGATAAAGTCCAGACGTAATCAAACAATTCACCAACTGATAGGCATTCAGTTCAGAGCAATCCACGCCAATCTCCAGCCATAAATTGCGAAGAACATTTCAACCAATGGACTGTGCCAGTAGTAAATCATTTCATAAACCACTGGATTCAGTTATGAACAAGAAAACAGAATTAATAATTAATTAATGACACCTTTTATCTTAGCCATCATTTCTGATCAAGTGCATCTAGCGATGCTTCATGTGTACTCTGATGGGCACAGATACTTATAAAATGGCAATTTCATCCACTATGCCCAAACTATGCAAGCATGGTTTGAATAACATGATGGAGTCTTCAGGTATCTCCAATGGATACCACAATACCCGCATCTCAATCCAATTGAGCATATTTAAGATGATCTTGAAAGATACATTCGCTATCGCTATCCTCTGTCTATCTTGTTCCATGAATTACATACAATATTAAAGATTAAATAGGGGGGGGGGGGGGCTCAATACACCTTCCAGCATCTATCATGTATTCTATGCCACGTCGTACAGTGATTGTTATTTAAGCAAACGATAGCTCAGTCCCTTATATATTGAAGATACTTCGAGTATTAAGAAGAAAACTGGAGAAGACTTGTGATTAGGGTAAAAATTAAAGTGAATGTCTAATGCTGTATTTATGATTATAAACAAAGTTAGTATTTAGTTAAAAATGGAAACGGTTTTATTATTACATATAAACTAAGAAAATATTAAATAAACAAGAATTTAAAGACAGAAATTCTGCTTCGTATTTTTATATTAATTTTATGGACCCCATTAGCTCAGCGGTAAGTCTGAAGGCTTAGAATACTAAAAAAAAACTGGTTTTCTAAACCCATGGTGGACACAGCGCAGATAGCTCATTGTGTAGCTACGGTGTAGTTTTATAAAATGAAACATGACACTATCAATTCAACAATAAAGTTGTTTAAAAAACTATATAAAAATTTAAGTGAAAAAGTTAAATGACATTTTTGAAAATTAAACAAATTTATATAAAGAACTCTAACTACCAACTTAAAATATTTTATTTTAAATAGAAATATTTTCTTAATGCAGATTTAAATTTTCTTCCTTACAGCCAGCCTCAAACAAATTTACATATACAGGTTAAGGTTTAAAAAAAAAAACATTTGTTGTACAATTTAAAAAATGCTCAAGACAAAGAATAAGACTGTTCTTTATTTCTGACATGCTAACCATGCGGATATATTTTCTGTCTCAAACTTACAGTTTGACTCGCTTATTATTGCCCCCTAGTGGCGCAGCGGTATGTCTGCGGACTTACAACGCTAAAATCCGGGTTTCGATACTAGTGGTGGGCAGAGCACAGATAGCCCATTGTGTTGCTTTGTGCTTAATTACAAACAAACAAACACTTATTATTACGTACAGTACAAGTTAAAATTTTAATTCATTTAATCGAACTACAACTGAAACCTCTATAGATCTTGAAAGTAACAAACTAAGTATCACTTTTGATTTCATCGATTTTCTGGATGTATCTGAAACCATATAATTCATATCTGTTATCTAAAAATTTTGAGAACATATAATGTTTGCATTATTGTTTAACACCTGCCTCATGAGCTAGCCCAGCATCGTTTAGTACTGAACCTAGGATGGTCATCAAGGAGGTCATTCCGGAAATCGGTCATTTAGGGTTATTTCGATAGATTCTCGACAAATGAAACTCGGCACAACTTCTAAAACGAAAAACAAACAAATAACTAATTATTAATGAAAATATAACAATGAAATCTATGTGGATGACAATACCGGGCATTAATAATACCATCATTCTGATATTTACTATTAATTGTAGAAATGACGTTTCTAATTTGAGAATCGTTAGGAAAATCATCTTGTA
This sequence comes from Limulus polyphemus, assembly GCF_000517525.1. NCBI lineage: Eukaryota > Metazoa > Arthropoda > Merostomata > Xiphosura > Limulidae > Limulus > Limulus polyphemus. The sequence continues at coordinate 103,667 of NW_013667094.1, forward strand.
ATGGCATCGTGCATCTTCCTCAACTTCAACACTGCATCTTTGGGCTTTATTGTGCCATTAATTTTGCAAAATATTGAAATTAATGATTTCTTGTATAAGATTCCAATCCCTCCCCCTTTTTTTAAAGATAACGATACTATTGTGACCGTTTTTTATGTTTCGCTATCAATGCAGTAATAAACTGACGAATCTCCGATTTAGCTGACATGTCAAATCGCCTGGGATACTTTCCAATAAGTTCTTTCCTAATCCGACCTGGACACACGGTTTAGCTTTAATCACTACACTTAAACCACCACATTCACAACCATATCTGGAACATTTCAAGCATGTTTCATTGCTACATCGTTTTACTTTACATTTACTAGTTAACTCCTCCATATTGGCTCTCATGATCTCGGGTCAGGTCACGGGTGGAGTCACAGGTCTGGTCCAGCGACCGAGACGTCCAAAATAATACCAAACGTCATCTTTTTTTGTCTAATAATAATGCAAAAAAAACCAAACTCAAACACTTCCGGAATGACTAGTTTTTGTTTTGTTTTGGTGTGTATCCATAACATGATGCCCGGCTGGCTCGTGTGGCAGAAGTTGAAATACTATTAGAAAATACTTGTTTCAATTTTGTTTTAAATTTTCTGTTCGTTGATGTGATTTTACAATTACCTACAATGTCTTACAATCGTTTATCAACAAGATGATTTGAAAAACCAAATATTCTGGCTGATATAATACCGTAGGTAGTTACTATTCGATACGATTTGTTTTAATTCTTCAAGTATAAACTTGTATCTATCTTCATGATAATTTCAATAAATCGTTTATGAAGTATAAACGGAATATTTCCTTCACTGTATTTCGGGTGAGAACATCTTACCTTGATTTAGTGGTAGTATTTATTTGTTTATACACAATATCTGTATAAAAATAGGTAAATATACAATACTTTGTAAAGTAATTTACAAAAACGTTTAAATCCACACTAACAGAACAATACCACGTGTGAAATGTCGAAAGTGTTTCCATTCAAATTTGGTATTGTTCCGTTAGTGTAGTTTAAACGTTATTGTAAATATCTGTACATTACTTCCTGTCAGTTAAAGTGTAAAACCACATTAATTAAGATAGAACAAGTAATATCATTTAAGCTATCAAAAAAAATTATATCTTTCTTTTTTGTGATATCTCTAATTAAGTATAAATTAATCTTTCTTGTAGATAGAAGTTTCATCGTATGTAATGCTCAGGTCGAGGACTACCCTATCATCTATTGTAATGATGGCTTTACCAACCTTATGGGTTTCACACGGGCGGAAATCATGCAGCGTTCCTGCATGTGCGAGTTCCTGCACGGTCCTCTTACCAGTCCTCACGCATTCGCCACCATCAAGGAAGCCTTGGCTTCATGTGAAGAGCTTCAGGTAGAAATAGTGTACTACAAAAAGGATGGTAAGAGTTTTCACTTTGAATGACAGGTGTATAAACTATCAGTTGTCTTCATATCATAAAGAATGTGTAATCTCTGAAATAGAAACAATACAAACCATAAAACAGTTGTGAATAATTAAATTTGTAAAAACATAAATTGTTCATGTGAAACAATTTTACAAGAAACGAGTTAAAACATTGGTGGTAATGTGATAAATTTTGATATCTAATTCGCATTTGTTTAGTATGAGAAAAATATTCGAATCGGATATAACTTAATATACAAGAAATAAAGGGAGTTTCGGAGTTATTGGTATGCCTATTTTATTCAGTTTTTACTGAAAAACAGGTTATGTAAGAAACCAGAAAGTGAGAGTTAGAATCCAGTGAAATAACTTGGAGCGGGTTTTTCGGAGTAAAATTTCACACACACACACACACACACACACAACAAAAAGATTGGAAATAATTCACTGATAGAAAGTACGTTTTTTGTAAAAGGTTCAATAGTTTTATTCATTAAAGTAAATTTGTCGTGAAATGTGAAGAAGTGCCATTAAGAGAAAAATTAATTATTATTTTGGAGAACGTTCAGAAAAAAGAAACAGCTATACCATTGTGCAAAGATGACGTACTACCAGAAACAGTATGAAGAATGATGAGTATGAGAAATATTTTAAGTCAATAAGCAACACATGAAACATCCCCGTTGTTAGAAGATGTTTATATTACTCTGACAATTACAATTTTGCCATGACTGCACACGTGACCATTTATAACCGGAAAAATCATACGACACAGAGTAGAACTTCATTAGCGTTGAACATGTGCGAGAAATCTATGAGTAAGATAAATAATAACGACACACCTTCGGAAATGACACGGCGCAACCTGAGGAAAAATGTACAAAGCTCTAGAGGTAATGGAAAAAATCAGATCCGTACGTATAGACTTCAAATTCACGATATTTCGCGACCAATACTCTGACAATGCCTATGTTTGCAAAAAATCTAAGGTACATTGTCTATGCCAATTTGTAATGACTATTTCAGCATTGATAAAATCTTCCACAAGTACTTAAAGCTAAAATAATGTTAATAAGAGTTTTACAGGGTCGTAGAAAACTTTTCACTTTGGGGGTGTGCTTTCTCTCTGGAACGTACACCGTAAAGTAGGAATCAATAACAAAGACGTTTTATCAGTGTTGGAACTTGTCAAAAGTCTCTTTAATGCTACTTGTTTTAGTTGTCTGCGGCCTTGTTTTATAATTATTGAAAAATGCGTTCATTATCCTTCGGTGCTATATCAAACTAATTGTGAATTAACTTCTTAACATTACTACTTATGTCGCATCTATTGTTTAAGTTGCTCAATTTTTTCATTCTTTTACGATATTGGCCATGATTTTTAATTTTGAATAAAGGGTCATTATGCTAGTCTATAACTGCCCCCTTGTGTAAGCCTAAGGAAGCCGATAATATTTTAGCTTTTTTAAGTCGTGGGATTTTGACCTTGCTCTTAAAGCCTAGTTTTCTGTTATAATATTCTGTCGTTTTAGCTTACTAAATCCGTATAACTGTAAATAAATAAAACAACAACAGATAATCAATTTTCATGAAACGTAATGCGTAATTTAAGCATGTTAATTTTAAAAATTTTTGCATTTTTTTTGTGAAAGTAATAGAAGTACAGGAAAGTATTGTAAGTATCGCGTATACTGTTTTCAAACCTGTAATGTATCCTCAAGACAAAAACACGAGTTCAAAAGAAACACCTTGCTTATTGAATTAATTTGTAGAACTATTTTTTGTTTCAATTCATCGGGAAAAGTCTAACATTCCGAATAGTTAATTTTGTGTCCGTTACTGTCACATTCTTTGTATCGTTTTTCTCTTTCTCCTGACCTTATCTGAATACATTTCCCAATACACATGATAAGTTAGGGTTTGTCATACGAGTTAAGTCATTCATGCTTATCAGTTACTGTAAAATTTATATGATCTAGAAAAACGTGTTTTTGACTGCAATTTATTGCGAGATAAGCATGTAGAATATATACAAGTGCTTGGCAGCTGTCCTCATTGTTTAGCTTCGTTGACTTTTATTATCTGTGTAGTTTGTTATCATTATCATATATGCCGGTTTCTTTCGCTAGTGATTTCTGCGGCTAGAAACCTAATTTAACCATATGGATTTGTAACCTGATGGATTAATTTCAAATGGTTAAAAAAATTGTGTGTTGAAGATATAATTCAAGAACAAACAAATCTCTCACCTGTATTTTCACATATAGGTAATTTGTGAACACACGCATAATTTCATTTATTTTTTATGAATATTATAATGTTTCTGTTAATACTGATATACAGTGTGTCTAAATTTATGTATCTCATTTGACAATACTCTGCAGTGTCTTGGAGTAATATTAAAAACAGTCGTGCTAAGTTCGTTCTTGTTTCACGGAACTATTTGGAACGCACGAGTTTATAGCTCAGTTAATTAAGACCATAGAAGTATGGTCTCTTCAGTAGCTATTTTTTAAATATTGAATAGATGTCGAGAATAATTTCTGGAAGAATGAGTTTTAAAAGTAGCTGCTACTTTACAAAATAAGGTCGATCTTTTTTTCCCCTGACTTGCAAGCTGACATCTGTACTTTCTCCTAAGGCTTCCTTTCTTGAATGTCATCATTTTGAGGTTTCCTTTTGTGGCCAGAGAATGACGGATCAAATACTAGAACTGACTTTACACGTACTTTTATATTTTTCTTTAAAGCTGAGAAAATATTTTAGCCAGAGAAAGGTTCAAGTGAATACAAATTTTAGTATTAATTTATCCACCTTTCACTTGAATATTTAAAACTTGCACATTGGTCCGTGTTGACGGAGAACAAGTTTGTGTTTCTAATGGGATGTGGACGTCATTAAGGAAGTTATAAACCAAAGTAGCTAATTGCAAATGTAGAACCAACTGTTAATTGAATACAAGATGGTTCTAAGTAAAAGTAGTTTGAAAGAAATGGCACATTAAGACCTTTGATGACGATTAAAAAGAGGTGTGTGTGTAAGTGAGTTAGTGTGTTTCTGTGTGTCTGGTTTTATATATTCTGTGAGCTTTATTTCTGTTGAATCGGTTTCGGATATCTAAGCAATATTATAAAGACAAAATTGAATCTGTGACATTTTTTTTCCTCTCACAATCTACTGTTATACTTTTTGTCAGCTCGTGGAAACTGTACAAGCGATAAGCATACAAGTTCCCTTAATTGTAGTATGATGAGTCTTGTAAAAAAAACAATTTTCAAGTACGCTCAAATTATCAACAAGAATGGTGCAAGCTCAAATTAAAAACGACTCATAATATGAGTGTTACAGACGCAAACAAAATGACAACGGGTTTTTATATTTATTAGCTTTATTGAAAATTATTATATGTTAAGATTACGTCTTCATCCAAGGCCATGCCTGTAGCCCCAGTTATCCAGGGTAGTAATAAGCAACTCTTGGCAATAGGAGTCCAAGGCCTCACTAACATAATCTTATCATCCAAACCTTGACCCACAACGTCCCAGCCGAAGTTGTTGAAGTATACCCGATTTCTTTATTTCATGAAGTTGTCTTACTCAAGTGGCTCTGTGGTAGTGAAATAATTCACAAAAACATCAATATTTCGCACTTACCAAAACGTATTTTTAATACATTATATATATATATATATATATATATA
>NW_013667094.1:109909-137807 GCF_000517525.1 Limulus polyphemus
TACTTATAGTAGTAGTTCGTTACTTACTAAGTAGTCTGTGTAGTAGTAATAATATAACAAACTAACTACTAATATTACTCTACTACTAACTAATTTAATTATATATATATATATATATATATATATATATATATATATTACGGTTTAAATCGAAATAAGATGAAGCACCAAAGACCAATAGGCCTAAGGCTTGTGATAAAAGTTCCATCACTAAGTTTAAATCTAAAAATTAATTTCAAGTACCATCATTAGTTAAGATTAATGGCTTGGGAGAAAGAAAGGAAAAAAAAGATGATGTTTTATCCAAAAATAAACTGAAAAACTTTATGAAAACCTTATAAAAACATACGAATTATGGTCACTAACTTCTTATTGAGATGTTTTTAAAATTTCGCCAAGAACTTCGAAATGTCTACGTCAGGCTAAATATATACATAAACGAAAAAGTAAAACGATCGGAAACAGTGGAATTCAAGCCAGCCCCTGTGAACAGTATTATATACATACTTAAGACAACAATATCAATTCATAGTTTTGTAGCTGAGCTATACAGACGAACGGAGCGTTACCAAAAGACAACTGGCTTATATATATACATATTAGATACTTTTTTGACTGCGGTGGTTTTCATTATTCACCGATACTTCATAACTCTATTATTTACAAGTTATATAATGAAATGAGATTTTTCTTTCGGAAAAGCCTCCCAGTGGCACAATAGTAAGTCTGAAAACTGGGTTTCGATACATGTGGTGGGCACAACACAGATAGCCCATTGTGTGCAAGCACATTTTCGGAAAATGGTCTTTTAAAACATAACATATGGTCACCATTACTACACACTTGAACTATTGTTTTACTTTCTTGCTGGTTGTTTAATCAGATTTTAGCCAGTTCAAAGGCGTGTTCTATTCTTAGAGTTTTAACCATGAAGTTTCAAGGTGGACATTATTTATCATGTACGAAAATTGCTGTTTCATAGTCAGTAAATATCGAATTGAAATAACGTTTTTAGTTGTTATAATAAAAGAAACAAAATATTGTTTACAATTTTTTTTATTGGTTGTTTCCTGCGTTTTTTGAAGTTTAACTAAAATTGTTCGAAGGATACGTTTTAAGGCATAAGAGTTGGGGTGTGGTGGTGATTATTTTAGTATAACGCCTGTGTTAAACGTCCATTTCTACGTTATTTGGTAGTAAGTATATATAAAATTGTTTTATGAAAGCTGTTTCAAGTTAAGATCGAACCAACTGTATTTTAAAATTTTTAATCACTTGTTTTGAGCCATTAAATGTATAAACATTTTTATTTTTTTCTGTAACATATATTGGCATCGGAATATGTAACTGTACATATTAATCTTGATGTGACCCCATACCTATGGTCTGTTATTATGTCAAACTTATAATAGTTTTTCTTCAGCTTCGGTTGACCAGTCCAGCTATTAGATATTTTCGAGTAGCTCATGAGTACAAAATGGACTAATGCCCCGCATTGCTGGAAGAAACGCGTTCAATTAACACCATTTGTTTCCAACTAAAAGAAGAGAAATTTAGCCTGGTATGTGAATCTAGTGACTCGGTTGCTAAGGCAATAGCGTCTTCATTTGCTTTGCTAAGCCTAATATTGAGAACATCGACGGAAGAATCCTTGTTACTTTAATGGAACTCAAAATAATGTAAATTTCCCTGATAACTTCTGAATATCTCGACGACTCGCTACTCTTTTAAAAAACGAGAAACACATTTTGAGAATATCACTTTGGAGACTGCTTAAATGTATAATAAACTTTATTACACAATTTAACATTTGTTATAATATTATTCAGCCTATCGACACATGCACGTTAATATCTAAATGCGCATGTGCTAGCACTTCATTTCAACGGATTTAAACAAAGGGCGAATGTAAATATACTTTATTAGACATTTTGTGCAACAACACATTAAAATATTATTAAAGTTTTTAAAACAGTGTAGCTTTAGGTCGTAGAATAACATTGTTATTAATAGTATTAAGTACGGTAAAGTTTAGCCCTAACTAAACTAAAGCATAAAAAGTACACGAGCCACAGTGTTAATTTATCTCTTTCTCGAATATAGGCCGTAAAGGCTTAACTAACGTTAGGCCTAAGACAAGTGGAATTGTAGATTTCGATGCCTGCGATTAGAATTATTTTGTGTTATTCTAAACATCCAGTATTTATAGAGGTACTTTTGCAATAAAGATACTAATTTGACCATAAATGCTTTGCGGGTCCCTGCGAGTAACAAATGTACAGTGTTTCGACAAGGTTTTCCAATCACGTTGCTGTACATCTGTTACTATGTCAAATTTGTAATAGTTTTTCTTCATTACTCATTTAAGCCATTTTCAAAATTCTTCACTCTCTTCTTTTTTCAAACGACGATCTGTGAACTATTTTCTGGTGGTTAATTATACATGGGTGAGATTAGATAAAGACAGGGAGGAGGGGGAGTACAGAATTCACGTCCGTCTTCCACTCCTGTCAGCCTTGGCTTTTGTGTCCGGCTGTGTAGTTGCCATTCTGTGGTTGAAAATAAAAAACATTTTCGCTTGATTTATGGGTATATAATCCTATTTAAATATAGGGACATATTTCACTGTTTTCCAATCTGTTAAGCTTAGCATCATAGTGTGAAGTCTTCCGATTCGAACTTGATGTTTCTTGTGCGATGTTCATGTCTTACTTAATGTTTTTAGTACGACGTAGGTTTTCTTAACGTTTCTAGTACAGATATTTGTCTTTCTTGATGTTTATAGTAGAGTACACATATTTTGCTTACTGTTCCTAGAACACTAACTGTTTTTCTTGCCGATTCAATATAGTGCAGTACACGTGTCTTACTTGATGTTCCAAACACAATAAAGTGTTTTTCTTGACGCTTCTAACACTAAACGTGTTTATCTTAATATTGCTATTACGATAAAATTTTCTTTTTTTGTGTGTGTGTTCCTAATACAAGACATTTATGAATAAAATACCATTCTGTAGGTTCGTTCATTAAAAAGTACAAGGATGAACAGTGTTAGCTGAATTGTTTCCTCTTATAATAAAAAAAATGGTTATCTACTTTAAAACTTAGTAATATTAAGATTTTAAGTTCATTCAACACAGGCAGTTGATCAGTTCAACCATGAAGTTAGACCAACCAACCACAGTTTTTCATGTTTAAATCACTGTTTATCCTATTTGGCGTGTTAACTTAAAAACAATGAGCTCTTTATCCGTCACTTTATTTGATTAAATATTGAAATACACTTTTATCCGTACACACCAATGAATACTAAAAGGCAAAGAGTAGAAATCGATGCATAGTGAAATTGAACTTTAACAGGACAAGTTTTTTTAACATGTGTGCAATAACGCATTACTTCAACGAAAACTGAAAACAAACTTACACCAGGTGTGTTTTTCAGAGCTTAAACGTTATTCAGAACTGTTTGCATTAGGGATTTTCACCATATTAGAAATCAAATTATGATACTTTTGAGAGAATTTTGAAAACACTTACTATCACTAGTAAAATTTCGATTTCTTAATTTAAAAGTTTATTCTTCTCATTGCGTTTCAAAATTCACATTTTAACATCTCACACAGTAAGATATCATTGGAAATATGACAGATGCATGTATTAAAGACTGTGATCAGCTTAAAAGGTAAATGTTGACCATTATGGTTGAAAACATAAGATGGTAGACTTTAGTCGTTTAGGCTTACGAGAGATTTTTTAAACAGAAAATTACACATAACCTTACATACTGTACAGTTCTTATTTCTAGTTATTCCTCCAAACTGTGATAACGCATAATTTTACATACTGTACAGTTCATATTTCTAGTTATTCCTCCAAACTGTGATAGCACATAACCTTACATACTGTACAGTTCATATTTCTAGTTATTCCTCCAAACTGTAATAGCACATAACCTTACAGAAGAATGTCACACCTTGAACAGTTTGTATTTCTTCATACTCTGGTAAGTTGTGATAACATATAAACTTATCAGGAAACAACTGTTAGGCGGTAGAAAACAGAGCATTGAAGCTAATTAAGGGTAGAAAACTGAGTTCTATACAGGAAGTGTTCCTGATTTTACAAACATAAGCAATACATGTACCATTAGTTTCTTGTTTTTTATAATAAATGATTTGGATACTATACAATACTATAGGTATAATAATCCTTTTTTTAAATTTACTTATAATTTTATTTTTCATCAAGACAAAACTGTGTTAGTCGTCAGTTTCCCAACAGGCTTTGGTAATTTCTGTTCGTTAATACTTTCAGCAAAATCATCAGATAATGTTTGTCTCTGTGTTCGTCATGCCAGGCATGTTGGCTCTTCGTCTCGTCTTAGTCGTGTCTAGTTATTTTCGTCTTTTCATCGTCATCGTTAATTAAATTCAAAATCGGCTCGTCAACATTCTCATTGACGAAATTAATAATGATTTGCGAATATGAAGGTTTTAAAAACCTTTAGTAACGAACGTTATCAGTTTCTGTTGAGAGTGTTTGGAAATTAAAGGTCGAAGTTCCATTGAGAATAAAACGGTTTCATAAAATTCTAACTAGCTTTGTTTCTTTAAATTCGAACCGGTGAATTCTGAATGTTCAGTGTTAACTTTTCAATATAAAGTTTCTTCGTCAACGTAACGTATTTTTCCTGCCAATCTCTGCTGAGATGAGTCCTCTTTTTCTGTATTTAAGATTGGAAAATTGATATGTCTGTCAAACTCGAACTGTTAGTCCGATTTCTTATTAATTTAGACTATCACCCGATTTACTGTACCATATTTCATCAAAATTGGTTCAGCTAGCTCCTCGCAATAACTTGCTATACCAGGCACATACACATTTCCTTTACGTGTATATAGAATTTATTCATTATTATTATTTTTTGTGATTTAACAGTGACTTGTATCATACCTACCCACAACAATGGAGGAGTTGAGGCGATCGTTACCAAATGCTACCGTATGATTGACTTTCTACTTAATGATAGTAAAACCTAACTGCTTCACTTAAAATTTGACTCTAATTATGTTTGAGAATTTCACAGCATAAAACAAAAACTAATTAATTAACCATAACTCATGTGTTCGCATGAGAATGTGTGTGTGGACAGTATCTATTTGTGAAATTATGTATGGGGAAGGTGGGGGGTCGTGACCATGATCCTTGTCCTGGTTCCCAAAATTTGAGGGCATGTTACTGTTTCATGTTGGTGAATGTTTCAACCTTGTACACACACACAATGCTACTTTTTAACTTCTTGAACATTTTACACGCATCGTCATGGACCTCTTTCATCTCTAATCCATTTTTAACGCCATTAGCCCCATTGTCAAAGTTAAATCAGCTGTCTTTAAATATCTTTCATTAATACTTGCGTAACATTCGAATTAAACGAAACCCACGTGTGTTTATATTACAGTTAGATTGTATCATAAACAACAACTTTTCATAAGATAACTAATGACCGCTAATTACAAGAGACTCCTTTTTAAATTACATATTAACTGACGTGTTTATGGTCTAGCCATAAAATAATTGTTTCATACAATATTTCAACCGATCTCGTATTTTATCGTCTTCTTGCTTCATATGTAATTAATTGTTATATTTAGAACATTATCGAAATACCAGTAGTTTTGTTACAGTTACCAGTCTTAAAGTTTTTATTTTTATTCTTCAATTTTCCATTGGTTTTCGTTACTACTTTTGGCTAAAAATGTTGAATCTATCCATCTAAATATATTTTTATATTCGCAAAAGAAATGGCCAGCGTTCTTTGATACCGAAACCTTATACTAATTATATTTTATATTTGTATAAAGAGGCTGTAATTTAAACATTCCTCAGCTCCCTTCTTATTTATAAAGCAAATATCTATCTCGTAAGCTGAAAAAAAAAAGGGATATAGATATTCAGCGGCGATTACTCCATTACCCTTCTCTAGTCTGGCTTAACAATGCTGATCTAGTAAAGTATCTGTCTCAGATCTAGTAACGACACTGGATCTTCTGAACATGCTTACTGGAATTCCAGCAAATTATGATTTAATATAATGTATGTTTAAAGTATGTCTTTTGATTTTAAGGTACTACTGTACCAATTTTGATTATTGCTATTTATTTTATTCTGACTGTAAGTGTTCCCCACAAAAAGTTCATGTAATTTTATTCTTGTATTTCCTATAAACATTATTTGTAATGAATGGTGTCAGTTTTTTTTTTGTACATCAGATTAGGTGTTATTGCTTTAAGATATTTTTTATTTATTTAAAACTAGATAATCTGATCCAGTTTTATTCTATTTGGTCTCTTGGAAAACATGGTTTGTAATTATAGTTCAGAATATATTTAAGTTGCTAAATTTTAATATATTATACTCGTATGGTTTTTATTTTAGTGTACAAGATTATTACTTTTTGATTATTATTTAAATATTTTAGTGACTCATAAATGTATATAGATGACGTAGTCAGTGAAGATTATATTGTTGATTTATATAGTTATATTGTATTGTTAGTCTGAATATTGCGTCAACATTATAATAACTTGGATAGAAAAAGTAAAAATAACATTTATCTGTAATACATATGTATAAAGCACATGTGGTTGTTAAAATTAAAACATGTGAAGCGACATTTTCAATAACTGAAGGTGGAAACGTGTGTGAAGAAAGTCCGATATAACGAGGTATTCCAGTTCTTGTTTAAAGTATAGGTAAGATCATGTGTGTAGTTTGAGTAAAGGTGTGCTAGCCTATCAAATGTCATCACAAGCAGGAAACGTAGTATCGCGAACCTGAAAAATCTAATAGTTTTCTCACAGTGTACGTAGAAACGTATTTGAAAACGGCCAGCGTAATTTTGAATAGTAATATAGTGAAATGTCTTTTCGTGACCACTTTTCTACTATCCAGACTGCAGTCAAGGGAAACCAGATAACTTCAGCGTTTTGATGGTTTCGTAACATAGTGCGCTTTCTCTATTTATGACCATTCAAGTTCCTGTACTTTCAAATATTATTTGGCTTGGAACTTGCGCACAACCGCACCCGGGAAATATTGATTGCAGACTTGGATATAGCCAAGTTAGGGCTAACCACATCGAGTCCACTATGGTGTGGCTACTTTAAAGGTCAAACGCTTTTAGACACGCCTTCTTTACCGAGCCTGTACCTGATAGTTAGTTAGCCTTGGTGCTACTGACAGTGTTTGGTTTTAAGATAATCACGTCATACTGTATCGGAATACTCATGATAACTTGTACAGAATGACATAAATGTTTGTATTTCTTGTATTCTATATAGGCAACTACATGACTGATCGGCATAACTCGGTACTCAGGGTAAACTGACTCTTACGTTGATTGCACTCATTATACGTACATGGCAAATCATATCGATGTTTATCATTGTATACTTATATATGGAGTTCATTCCTTTCATAACCCTAACCAGGAACCTTGCATGGTATTGTATAGTGTATAATTGTTAAAATCACCTGCATTAATTAACTAATAAGCGAGAGTTGTTTTTTTTTACCTTAATGGAATTTAATCAAGAACGAAATTAAACGTCAGTAAGATGGGAAGCGAATTGGATGGGAGGGTGTGGTAGCGAGAGGGAAGTTACTCTAACTAGGGATGAGAAGTGACAAGGAAACTAGTGAAGAATGAAAATATAAGATAAGCGTAGAAGACCATAACTAGTGTAAATCTAAAGAAAGTATGAAATGACACCTGGTGAATTAAAACGAAAACTTTTGAAATAAACATTGTACCCACTGACAATTTCTGTAGAGTGTAGATTAAAACTAGTGTAGTTAATGAATGAAAATATGTGGGATTGACAAAATAACCCATAAGAAATAGCAATTGGAAACGTGTGGAGTATGAGTTACTGCCAGTGGGGGGAGTGTGAATGGATTTGTGTGAATTAGACCTAACACCTAATGAGGAACCCGAATAACAACTTGTCTGGAACGTACATTACAGCTACTGGAGAATGTGTATTCGTGAAGTAGACATTATATCTAATGAGGAGTCTGAATAACAACTTTACTTGTCTGAACTGTCGAGTACGCGTAGTTTTGCGGAATGACTGAGACGAGATGTTAGAATAACTTATAGTATAATTATTCGGACTATTATTCTCGCTATATTATGTATATTATTATTTTCACAACGTTTCTACCAGTGCATTCTCCGGGCATCGTCACATGTAAGTTCAGACATTTTGGTATGCGTCACAACCAGGAAGCTTTTTTTTTTTGGAGGGGGAGGGGGGGTGGAATTACCAGAAATCGAACCCCTGAAGCGTGATCTCGAATACGGGCACTCTAACCACTTGGCTATCCACAAAAAGCTTTCTGGTTGTGACGCATACAAAAATGTCTGTAACACCTGACGACGGCTGGAGAATTCACTGGTAGAAACGTTGTGAAAATAATAAAATATATGATAAAGACGAGAATAATAGTCCGAATAATTACACCATTATTAATGTCGACTACCCCTAATGTGGAGTGAACAGACCTTGTGTAAAGTATATTTTATACCCTACAGGATATTAGCCAAGAATGGGAAAACTGGCTGCCGGATTAATTTAAAGTGGAGTGCCAAAAATGTGAACCTTTGATGAGGTCAGGGAGGCATGTCACTTCGGAAAAAATTTAAATTTTAGATGCTCTGATATGCATTCAGGAGCATTTCTGATAAGAATTTAATAAAAATGTAACAGTTTTTACATCCATTAATTCTTACCTTTTTCATGTGTGAAATAAAATTAATTACATATTGCAGGCCTTTATTTCAATTGAACGTCATTTTATTCTTCTACGTCATTAAAGGGGAAATTTTGAATATTGCCATGTCTACAGTTTATTGTAATCAACCGTACGGTGGTCGACGGCAAAGTATTCCAATGATTGAAATCATTATTTATTGAATATTGTTGTTTTTTAAGTTTATCGTATTCAAACAATGTACCTAAATAAAGTGATTATGATTTATTGAAAAGAAGCTATATTTGTTAGATATAATTGGTCTCTACCGAGAGTTGTTAGCAAAAATATTGTTACCTAGGTAATGTAACGCCATTTTGAAAGGTGAGGTCGTTAATCACCGGCAAATATTTTTTACTTATTGCCATGTCTTTTACGATTTACAGCCAAAAGCGACAAAATACAGTATGAAAAGAAATATATTAATATACAGTAAACTAGTTGAAACTGACTGGATATGTAAATTGGAACTTTTTGATCAACGATAAACTAAATGAAAATATAAAATAAAAACAAGTACTTTAATATGTGTGTGATAGAATAGTTTTAGCATTCTTTCGTCGAAAATATGTTTCTTCAAAATATGTTATACGGTCTTAGCAAAAGCAAATGGTCCAGTACTAATAGCTGAAACCTTTGTAAAAAAAAAAAAAGAAGAAGAAGAAAAAATGAGCAGTGAAAGCTACTATTTTTTGTAAAGGACATATACGAAACAATTTAAATAAAAACGTAGGTGAATCTGAAATGTTTTTTCCTGTATGTATCTTTTAAAGTGTAAGAAGAAATAAGTCTTCTAAGTTTCCAGATGTTTCATTAACTGTTAAACCACCGACCACTAACGATGGTGTCTACATATTACATCATATTGGGTAATTTTTCTCTATAAAAACACTGCATAAATAACTGACCAAAGAAACCGGGTGAAATTATTAATTTTCTGGGTAAAATACACATAAAATCTCAGTAGTCATTAATGGGATTAATTGCAAAGTAATGAAGGTATATATTTATTTGCATGTTCTTATGCGACTCGTATGTTCTTAAGGGCCCTGTAACTAGTCAAGTCATGGACCCCAAACAATTTGGTGCATAATTGGGTTAGTAAAATGTGTTTATAAAAGCCGATGGAAATATGGACCCAATCAGTAAATATTTAGTTGACCATGGAAATATGGACCCCATCAATAAATCTATGGTTGACCAACTGCACTTTGTGTCGCAACTTATTAGAGTATACAGAATTAATTTGTAAGTATATTGATTGTTATATGCCTGTGTTAAGCTTGGATCAAGTAAAATAGCATTTCAACAGAACCCAATGTTGCTGTAACGTTTTCCCAGGCACGTGTTATGTTGATTTATTGAGGACTATTAAGAGATAGTAGTGTGTTGTGTGAGCTGTGTTCGTGTTGCTTAAAGCGTTAAGTTTGTATGTAAACGGTGAAAGACTGATTCGACTGCTCTTTTTTTTTCTGAGTGCTTGTTAAACATAATATCGACACTTTTTTTCTTCTTGGACATTTAATCTGTAAAAACAGCGAACGTTTTCAGTCTTCCTTATTTTACTGTAGCGTCTTTTATTGTAAATATTAACTGACGTACCCGTTTAACGCACATTCAACCTGGGGTGATATAGGAGGCTAGTACGAACACCTACACCCTATGCTATTCATCTGGGGGGGGGGGGCTAAATTTTGGTGACAAATAGTTCAGCGGCTCGTCAGTTATAAGCGGGCACACATAGCGATTTTTTTCAACGGCGCCTGACTAGTGAAAGTGGGTTTTCTCGGAGTACTTCCGTTTCCCCTACATCAAATTCTCCAGGCATATGATTTATAGATCCTCGCCTCCCTGAAGGACCACAAGTCCGATAGGAGGTGTTGTTTTCGAATTTAAGTAACAGAAGAAGGAATCAGATTTATGCAAATATTCACACCTTCTACGACCTTCTTTCGGCTCAGCCTCTGCAATCAATTTAGTCACGTACCAACCAATTCAAGATCTTTCCACTTATGGTCAAATTTTAAGATTTTCCATGTTCAGCCCTTCTCTGTTACCACGCGCGGGGCGAAGATCAGCATACGTTTCTGAGCGCCCCCGATTGTCTCTCGAGGCTTCTAGTAAACCCTGGGCGATCTTACACCTGCGAAGAAGATGATGGCGATGAGTCTTGTCAAATAACGGTTTAGATTAACAAGAATGACTAAGAAGAACATATATATATATTGTGTAGCTACGCTGTTGCCAGAGGTTTAATTGGATAGCAATGACAAGTATGTTCAATGGCAAATATTTAATCTAATGTTAAACCTATAAGTTCGTGTCAGCACAGACTATGTGACTAAAACCAGATGTGTCGATTGTTTATTTCATATAAGTATGCATGTGCTGTTAAACTGCGAGTAAATGACATTTAAGAGGTTTAAGAGAAGATATCGCTGATCTAAAACTGCAGTAAACTTAGATCTTTCCTTCAACATTAAAGATTGTGATTGATTTTTGAGGCATGTTGCACTTGGGAATATAACAAGAAAAGTTGGATTTTAATGGACAGTGTATGTAGATGAAGATGGATTGTAGATAGATAATTGATGGGAAGCTAGGTAACTGTTGATGATAAATGTGTCAGAGGAAACTAGGCAGAAATTTTATGAACAGTACGATCTAGATTGATGATAGAAGTTTTTAGAGATCTAAGAAAGAGAACAACTGTTCTACGCACCATAAAAACTAACTAATGGATAAATTAACAGAAAACGGATGACGGATATATATAAGGAAACATCGGTGGACAAATTCGGTTATTATATAGGTGTGGTAGTTGGTTTGTATATTAAATCGCATAACGTAAGGGCTATAATATAGCTTGCAGATAACCATTGATAATTGTGATAATGCACACGTACTATTCAAATCTATGATTGATGAACGATTTTTATTTAGTGGTGATCATAATGATAATCAATTTTAAAACTACCCTATGTGCAAATCACTTCTAAACTCGGAAAAAGAAATTATTTTTTGTAATATGCTATTCAGAAACTTTTTAGCATTAGTGACTGGTTTTGATTATACACAGGATGACTTCATCATGTCCAGATTCATGTTAGATTTCTATTTGTGGAGACTGATTTGATGTCTGCTTAATAAGGTTTTATCATGGTTGTATTCATGTTTGATTTATATCAGTGGAGACTGAGTTGATGTCTACTTAAGAGGGTTTCGTCATTGTCGTATTCATGTTTGATATATATCAGTAGAGACTGATCTGACGTCTGCTTAAGGTTTTATCCTGGTCGTATTCATGTTTGATTTATATCAGTGGATACTGATTTGATGTCTACTTAAGGTTTTATCCTGGTCGTGTTCATGTTTGATTTATATCAGTGGAGACTGAGTTGATGTCTACTTAAGAAGGTTTCGTCATTGTCGTATTCATGTTTGATATATATCAGTGGAGACTGATCTGACGTCTGCTTAAGGTTTTATCCTGGTCGTATTCATGTTTGATTTATATTGGTGGAGACTGATTTGATGTCTACTTAAGGTTTTATCCTGGTCGTATTCATGTTTGATTTATATCAGTGGAGACTGAGTTGATGTCTACTTAAGAAGGTTTCGTCATGGTCGTATTCATGTTTGATTTATATCAGTGGAGACTGAATTGATGTCTACTTAAGGAGATTTCATGATGGTCGTACTCATGTTTGATTTATATCAGTGGAGACTGAATTGATGTCTACTTAAGAAGGTTTTATCCTGGTCGTGTTCATGTTTGATTTATATCAGTGGAGACTGAGTTGATGTCTGCTTAAGGTTTTATCCTGGTCGTATTCATGTTTGATTTATATCAGTGGAGACTGAGTTGATGTCTGCTTAAGGAGATTTCATGATGGTCGTATTCATGTTTGATTTATATCAGTGGAGGCTGATTTGATGTCTACTTAAGAAGGTTTTATCCTGGTCAAATTCATGTTTGATTTATATCAGTGGAGGCTGATTTGATGTCTACTTAAGAAGGTTTTATCCTGGTCGAATTCATGTTTGATTTATATCAGTGGAGCCTGTTTAGAGACTTCTTCATAACACAAAATCCTATAATATTGGTTTGGTTATAATATACCTCCCCCTTCCCCACTGGCCCAGCTCAGTATTTCCAGCACTGTATGTATGTATATGTGTGTTTGTTCAAGACTGAGTATAATAACGTAAGACACTATATATATCTTACAAACTATTGATTATATTAGTTGCTAATAGGCGATTAAATCAGCGCTATAAAATTAAATATCGCATTTCCGTTTTCGGACCTGGTTGTCAACTTATTGTCATAACAGATAATGATTGTGGTAATAGCACCCAAATGCGTTGAGGATATTCCATCTATCAGACAAAATCCAAACGCCGATGTCAATCTAGTCTACTTTTTTATTCATTTCTACTTTAAGAAATTTAAGGTTAACTGCCTTCCCACAACTGGCTACAGACAGTGAAAGGCAGAAAAGGCTGAGACGTTGTGGGTATAAGCACTCAGCTTCGTACCCTTATCTGATTGAATTTTTTTTTAATGATTTTTCCATAACGGCCGACATCGGCGTTTGGATTTTATCTGATAGATAGGATATCCCCAACGCATGTGGGTGCTATTACCACAGACATTATCCGTTATGACAATAAGTTTACAACCAACCTGGACCGATAACGGTAATGCGATATATATTCTATAATACAGGGTGGCGCAATAGTCGCGTCCCATTCAGATTTTAAATAATAATAATAATAAAAACAAGTAATTACATTCTTGTTTATTAAATTAAATGTTCGAATTTCTGGCTCTTAACTTCGATGCACTTATTGATTCAAAGTTAATGTTCAGCGAACATTTACTTTAATAAACAAAGTAATTACTTTTTTGTTTATTGTTATTCACCATTTCTATGTGGCGCGACTTTTGCAACATCCTGTATTGGTTAAGTAGATGGAGCCACATGAAGTTATAATAAAATAAAAAAAGATTAAATTTTGTGCTTATTTTTCACCGTGTAATTATATTTCATCCTTAACTAACACTATTATGTTATAGATAAGTATATAGATGTTTCGATTTTACTGATTATATCCTATTCCGGATGTTAATTTTTTTCTAGTAGTTTGTGATTTGGTAATGGATGATAGATGCCCACGGTCTTGCATATGTCAGTGAGGCGGTCTTTACTCAAAATATTGCTCATTCAACCCTTGTATGTTTGATTAGGAATACCATTTGAAACCTGAAGATTAATTCTGGCTGTACCATTTCTCAGTCCACGATAAAGAAACCAGTTACAGAAATTCATTTGTAAACTGTTCGGTATAATGTTTAACAGTTTGATGAGACAGAAGTTAACATTAGTGTTGACCTTTGACCTTTAGTTTTCTTTTTGTCATGAAAATCTGTCCATTGCCAAACTTATATCGTTTCGCGATTATTATTAACCTTTTTTAACGTTTCGCTGTAGAAGCTAGCATTATAGTGTCATTAAGATGCACGATGATGTTTCAATATTAAACCAGAATGCGTGTGTTTAAGTTTTAATATGACGTCAAGATATATTGCAAACTAAGTTATGCAGTTTAATTCAGTGGACAGCCGTCCTTTTCTGAGGAAACAAGTGAATATTGTGAAAACAATTAAAATAAAAAGAAAGGGGATGTTAGCACACTTTATTTATCACTCAATATAATTACAAGAGGTGGAGGTGGGTATGTTTTATATATTAAATATTTGAAAGCCCATTTTATTCAACTGTTAAAGTAATCTCTAGCTGTGTATGTTACAACACTTGGATAGTCGGTTATTGAGGTAGAACGGTTATAGCTTGATCGTTACATTGAAGTATGTATTTAAAAATAACACAGTGTTGTATGTGCTTGCAAGTTGTTTCTGGGATGGTTGATTATTATATATTAATAGAACCTTACATTCTTGCTAATTCTGTCCAAAAATTTGAGAACGTGCTGCAGGTAGTTCCAAGTTTGTCAAGTTGCTGAAACTGGATTTGAGAAAAAAGAAAAAAAAAGAGCAACTGTATACTAAACTTCATTATGCTGTGTACTTAACTTTTGTTTTATCTTGTAGTTTACTCATTCCGTCCTTGGTATTTTCTGTGATCCTTCGTGGACAGACATTTGCTAACCCACAATATCCTGCTAGCAGTTAAACGCTAGAAAGTTAGTTCTGTCGGAAGGATGTTAAGTTATCTTCATGATGGATTGCACACAAAGTGACGTCAGTAGAAGGTAAAGCACGCGCAATACGACGCGAAGTTTCTCTGAAAACGTAAAGAAAATGGAAAGGCTCTATTCTCGTTACCAGTAATCTCGACGAAAACACGCAATCGTTTACATGATTCGAGAAATATGCTCATACAGTTAAAATACGTTGTTTAGGTATTTAAAGTTTTATCGTAACTTTTGATTTGTGACTGATAGAGATAGATTCCACTTTTAAGATATAAAGTGTAACGTATTTAGTAAATATTTATTTATATGTTTATATACTGGAAAACTGCTGAATCGTTATTAGAAATTCGTAGTGAAATAGTACCGTAGTTACTAAATTGATTGCGATTGCCTGCACGCACACACAAGTTCCAGAAGCTCGAGCAGCGTAGTCTCTTCTTCAACACTAGCAACGTTTTTCCCTCTAAAGAAGAATTTTGGATTTTTTTAGCCTTATCAGAAATATTAGCCTATTTCATAAACGAACGGCGAAATGTTCATTGAGGTTTTCTGGAACCACAAACAACCCTTGATGGACTCATTGTAGCACCTAGGCTTATTCAAGATCTTGTAACACGGTTAGGGATCAACGTGTGTGTGTATGTGTGTCCAGTCTCTCCTGTTAACTTCTAGTACATTGATGGAAAGCTGTAATATAGACCGCTGAATAACAACGATAATGAGGGATAACTCCTGGGTGCTGAAACCCACAACGTATCAAGCCAACATACCATTTACCATGGAAGGCTGGTTATGGGTGTGGCGCGAACCCACTAAAATTACATTGTTTATTTCATTCACCCTTATAATCTAAATCACAAATTACCCCCCGACCACCGCCCAACAACAGAACGAATATACATAATAAGTAGAGTTAATTGTATTTTAAGAGGAACTCTGGGTTTGACAAACAACAACTAAAACGTTAAATGGATGCTAAGACATCAATAAAAAAACATCTAAAATAGTTTAACAATATTCACCAATTAAATATTAATATTTTCATTTATTTAATGGCAGATTCTAGAAACCACCATTTCCGATTCGCCTTTTTCATTCATCCTCCTGCTGTGACGTACAAGCGTACAGAAAGATACGCGCAGATGATTGGCTTAATGGGACACACCTCTGTGCTCATGCACTTTAATATATATTGCAGGATCCTGTGATTAAAAGCACTCTAAATCCGCGGGAAAATATGCCAAAATCAACGGAAATTTTAAACAGATATTTGTGAAGAAATTTGGCACGATTTTGCATAACATCTTTTTTGTTAATATCTGCAGTAATAATGGTTTGTTACAAAAAATGTAATGAAAGTAGATATAGATTTATTAATTTCAATAATTTATTGAAGCCGCTATTATTTTTAAGTTTGGAGTGGTTCAATTCTCGTATATTAAAATCTATACAAAGATATATTTGAATGAAAATAGTGCTTTACTGCAACGTTTCTTATTCTAGCAAAAGTATGGTAAAACTGTCCTCTTTTTCCCACACCAGCTGTGATGCTATTGTTAGCAACTTCGCTAAGTACTGTAGGTGTGTATAACACTTAGTTTACACAGCAGACTACGTGTGAAGTGCTCCGAGATTGGGACTGTCTTTACTGTAATATTGTGTGTAAACTTTGCCACGCAGCCTTACAACTTGATTGACGTTGAGCTGAATTTAAGTGGTACTTACAGTAATCAGGAACATTGGAAACGAAAAATAACGTGGGAGGAAACCTAGTAATATCATTACCTGCTACTAGACTGCAGTTGAATAACTAACCAAAGATCAGAAACTAAAGTGCATTATGGATATTGTTTGTAGTTAAGAAATGTCATAGGTGTGTGTGGTACAAAGTGAAACTCGAAAATGGAAGGATGAAATCTGTAGGTGGGCCTTCAGTGAGTTTTTTTTTTTTTAACGGAATTACAAATGTCTTGGAAATGTTTTGGAAGAATAAAATGTTGTTGTTTACTGCAGAAACAAAATATTTATTCACTTCCCCAGTGGTTTCCAGTTCAGCACAATTGTAGACCGAAGTTTTACTTCTTCTAGACTGTCAAGGCAGGTCATTTATTACAGAACAACTAAAGTTATAAAATCAGGCTTACAAAACGTATACATACCGGGCTTACTCTTATCCCCATAATTCTCTATCAGTATCAAAAATTGGTAAATCTACAACAACAATGAATGGTAAAGTTAACAAATATATGAAATCAAAAGAACTTGCAATGAAAATTTGAAAATAAAATACATAATACGTGTAAATTGTAATGAGTTTAGACGACTAAAAACACGAAGACCTGAAGATCTTGTGGAAAGCTTGAATCCGTAAAGCAATTAGTATATTTAATGAAATAAGAGTAGCTCAGTGAAGTTATGAATAACAAACACAATCACATAAAATATTTGATTTAACCCAGTTTGTGTTTTTCCCCATAAACTAATATATATGTGGTGTCATTTAAGTATGTAAAAGGAAAAAGTAATTCACGCAATGCATTCAAATGAAGAATTATTAGTGAAAAAAGTCAATATTTATGTTTTTTATACACCGAAACATAACTTTTCCTTTGAATTATCTTAAATATGTTTGTTTGTTGTTAAGCGCAAAGCTACATAATGGTCTGTTTGTGCTCTGCCCACTGCAGGTATCGAAACTTGAGTCTTAGCGTTTAAGTCCCAGACTTATCGGGGGCATCTGAAGTTAAGAATGACAGGTAAATCAGTAAATTAAAAGGATTTCACAGCCATTTGAAATTCCTGTATACCTACGAAAGCTCAAGTCTTCAAAAATAAGTAACAGACTACTTCGTGATTTAAAACTACACATATATTAGTTTATATACGATATCCCTTGATTTCTTTACAGAACATTTTTGCTCTCTGTGAAGTATAAAATAACAAAAACAACAACAAAAAAAACAAAAAAAAACGTGTAACCTGGTTAAGTTTGAAAGCATTTACAGTGAATACCATACTCTGAAAAATATCATATTGATAAGTTCATCAGCTACAGATTAGTTTAGATTGTTTGTGGAACTCTATAGAGGGCGTGCTGCTAGGAATCCTTGGGGAAATCACATTGATGAATCACGTGGTTTCATTACCTGTTCATGTCAAATGTGAATATGTTATTTCCAGTTGGCAGTGGACATTGCATGCATGCTACTTTTGCATCACGTTTGAAGTCACAACCTTCATACATGACTGAGTTATAACCTCTGATATTGTTCGTTGTATTCCGATTTTGGTATTCAAATGAATAATGAGCCAACTATAAACTTGCTGATTCTTGAGATCGTAACTTATTGATTTATCAAGTTTCTGTTATGAAGATCAAACTCTGAACTTTATTCAATGTTTTTTTTTGTTTGTTTGTTTTTGATATTGAGGAAGAAGATTTAAGTCAACCTTTTATAATTTCCAAGGTCTGAGTTCATTCATTTTATCGCAAACTCCAATGAAAGCTCACGGTTATTTGGTCATTCAAAAATTAAATCAACAAAGACAGCCAATATCTGAATATTAAAAAGAACGTCTGTTTGATAAAGTCATCAAGTTTGAGTTCAGAAAATGTGTTTAGGGTTAACATTAAAACATTACAATACATGAAAAATTACGAAATTTAATTGGATAACTCTAGGACATGATTAAGTTTATTGGCATAGGGTAACATTCTAAAACTCGGCAAACACATACAGTTTGAAGAGGCGATATTATCAAACAGTCGAAAAATTAAATAAAATTGCCGACTAGGGTCTTTTGGGAACTAAAGACATATACATTAGTATAAGGAATAATGAAAATGGATTATTTACTGAGGTGGCCAAAGTAATGACTCCTTTCTGAACAAGGCCCGGAATGGCCAGGTGGTTAGGGCGCTCGACTCGCAATCTGTGGGTCGCGGGTTCGAATCCCCCCCTCACACCAAACATGCTCGCCCTTTCAGCCGTGGGGACGTTATAATGTGACGGTCAATCCCACTATTCGTTGGTAAAAGAATAGCCCAAGAGTTGGCGGTGGGTGGTGATGACTAGCTGCCTTCCCTCTAGTCTTACACTGCTAAATTAGGTACGGCTAGTGCAGATAGCCCTCGTGTAGCTTTGCGCGAAATCCATAACAAACAAAAACCTCTATGAACATCTAATATTATAGAACAAGCTACGCACAGATTTTAAATTTTCTTGGGAGCTCGTACGACAAATATTTTATTAATGTATATTGACTGCAGATGTACAGCATAGCCATAGGTGATGATGAGTCACGAATAATTTTTAGAACCAGAGTTGACCATTTTTACTGCCCGACATCAAAACATTTAAAGCAACGTTTTTACGCACGGTTGTTTTCGTTCTTTATTAAACTGTGACGGCGTCTTTTTCATGGGGATATTATTAAAACATTAACAATGTAATGTAACATGGTTAAAATAGGCTATAAGGTGTAAGTGATAAAAAAGAAGGGAAATTTAAATCGAATTAATCAAATGCCTATTTTGTAGGCAACAGAAGGTGTGTCAATAAACACGTCACATTGGAGGTTGAGATATTTAAAACATTCTGAAAAAAAGATATTCGTAAGTCTATTAAATCGAAAATATATGTCTGACTATAAATTTTGAAAGTGTGTTTATTTTTCGAGCACGTGATTTTTTTTAATGATTGTGGGCTATTTCGAAGAAAGCAGATAAAACATTATATGACATGCTAGATTCTTGAAATTTGGAAGGTAAATTCAATTTTCATTTTTCTATTGCTAGGAATTATTGACCTAGATATTTCAGAGATCATTGTGCTGTTCATGCAGGTACGTGACTTATTGGAGGTGTAATACTTTTAGGAACTTTTACCCACTGCTGATAGCTTGCAATAAATTACAGTTATAGATTTGCGGCATTTTAGGCTTGAGAATCCATATAAGTTTTAATTTTATTTCACATGAGAGACATTCGAATAGACAGAGGTTAATTCAAATAGACCCGAACACTACAGAAGTTTGGATCATACATCCTCAGACCTTAACTTACTAGGGTACATTTTAGCTTTCCCTCTTTCTAATTGGTACTCTAGTTTTATTTGTTTGCATTTAAGTTTCTGTTTAATTAACTGTCTGGAATTAATATATAGCTCAAGTATAGGAAACGATTGTCTTCATTGTCATAAAATTATCTTTGAAATAATTGCTTATATTATAATTAATTTTTATATTTTTTCTTTTTCTTTTTTGTATATAAAACTGATTTTTTCTGTAGCTATTAAAATTTTATCTTCTCTCTTTTTTGCGTATTAAACTAATGAATATTTTTGTTGAAAAGCTGACCTGTAGGCTCAATTTTTCGTTTTGTATTTAGTAACTTATGTGTTGGTCACGCTGTTTTATTTCGTAATTGTATCTTAAACCTTAGCAAAAAGAAGTCAAACTTTTTTTTATCATTGGTCGATTTTAATATGACCAGCAGATATTCTGATGTTTACAAAATGATGCTAAGCTTCCATATCGTGATAAAACAATTAACATGGATCCGACTTTCAAATTACTTACTTGAAATCAGTATTCATGGGTTATTACATGTTTGTGTTTGTCAAGTTGCTCGACCGAATTGTGTGATTGAAAACTATGGTTAATAGATTTTTGGATCCATTTCCTAAATTCCCCGATGGGACAGCGGTAAGTTTACGGATTACAGCGCTAAAATCCGGGGTTCGATTCCTCGCGGTTGATACAGCAGATAACCCAATGTGGCTTTGCTCTAAAAACAAAACAAACAAACCATTTTCTAAACGTTAACTAACACGTGGGTTGTAGAAATTCGTGCCGCTAAATTTCGTTCAAACCGTTTCTTCATAGTTGGTGAAAAATGGTATTGTAATATAAAAAAGTTTATTAAAAAAAAGAGAAAGAAACCAGCTCCACGCTATCAGATTTCAGTTCTCGAGTTGCAACCAAAGTCTATGATCCAACTCTACATTTGTCAATGAGGTTAATTTGTCTACTAGATAAAAATTTTAGGATTGGTTGCTCGGCAGACTATATCTTCTTTCAACCATTGGCTGCAAAATGCTGGAATTATGACGTAAGAGATATCGATTCTGGAAATCGTCATAACAGGAAGTTAACATGAAACATCTAAGTTCCATATTAGATGTACAGCAGATATGTGCCGAGCCAAAAGTTGCAACACAGTATTTGTCAACTAATGAATACAAGGGACTTTTATAGTGGTATCAGAGTTCTTTATTCTGTTCAGTTGACCATGTTTGCTGGCTGTTATTATGGTTGGCCTGTCTGCGTAATTGGAGTTGGTTGTCCTAGATTCGCCACCGTTTGGGCTGGAGGAAAAAGCGACCAAATCAAGGAATACTTTACAAAAATTCGAAGACTCTTTCTGATCGTATCTTTGATTTTTAAATACTGTTTTATTATAATCTAATTCAAGTGACTTTTTGAATCAAATTTATGTAGTACAATAACATCGTAGAAGCTTTTGTGACTTAAAAATTACATTGAAATATGCACCCTCATTGAGAAGTTGTACTAAAATGTCTTTACTGCGTAACACACGTGCAGCAATTGACTGTCTTATTAAACTTTCATGGTTACCTTAGTACATGAAACGTAAATCCAAGCAGTTTCAGTAAAATGTGGGTTGTTAGAGTTAAAATGTAGCAAGTAACTTAATAAATATAATATTCACTCATAAATGATTGAACAGATATAGTTTTTAGAGAACTCCTGTCATTTGGGTTTTCTTTGGAACATTGATAGGCTTCAAGTAAGAATAGTAAGCGAAATAACTATAGGTACGACAGAACGTGTCTTATGGTGTTAAATATGAATCCCTGTCGTATATGAGTTTACGTAAGATAATGTAAAAACGTGAAGCACACACATTTATTAGTGCAAGTCAAAACTAATAAGTTGCAATTCCTCACAAGCAGAACGAGCGCATGGGATAAAAAGACATATAACTATTTTTGAATAGGGAAAATCCTTAGTCAGTAGAAAGTCTGAAGAAGCTCTGAATAAGACTGAAAGAACTAATTGCTGTATTCATATTACAATAGGGTCAATTCTCCTAGAGTTCACTTGCTACCTACGTTACTTCGTCATTCCATGAGTAGAAATAGGAAGGACACAATCTCCATGTGTTTCTCAACTTCTACACAGTCGACGTAAGTAGAGAACATACATTAGTGCAAGACTAAAAATTTATCTACGTTCATCTAACGTGGTAAAGTTCGATAAAACAGAATCGTAATGACGTGACAATATTTGAATAATGTCTCATCATATCATAGCCGTTTTTATTGCACATACAACACATACGTACACTAATAGTGGTTATGTGTGAAAAGTATGGTGAACTAACCTCTGTAAATCTGTGTAAAAACAAAATTCCGACAAATAGTAACCGATGGCAGAAGCTTTCGCCCCTCCCCATATATATAGTCAAATTAGGCCACCATGCCCATGGGACAGATAGCAACAGTAGTAATGAGGTGTTAGACTAGGGATCTCGTCCAACAAATTTGTTTGTTAATTACAGTGTTTACACCTTTCTTACTTAGAAATACAGACCTACTTATAATAGAAACATGAACTTTAATATTGCGTTAATGATAATTGAATTTGATTCAACTTACCAAAGCATACTTAGAAATACAGACCTACTTATAATCGAGACATTAACTTTAATATTGCGTTAAGGATAATTGAATTTGATTCAACTTACCAAAGCATACTTAGAAATACAGACCTATTTATAATAGAAACATGAACTTTAATATTGCGTTAAGGATAATTGAATTTGATTCAGCCTACCAAAGCAGTCGTGAAGTATAGGCGAATATTCGCTTTATTCGTGGAAGGGTGTAGGATGTAATGTAGCTATCAGCATTTTTGTCGATTGTGGGAGGCCATTTGGAAATATTTACCATTGTTTGCTGATATTATATACATTAAGGTGACTGCTCAAAAGCCACTTTTTTAAAAATCTAATCTATACCAAACATGGTATAGTAGCTAATAAACCTACTGTGGGCTAACTATTAATACGCACTAGAAAACTTGATCCAGCTTAGTTATTGGCGTACTGAACTATGACCCTGAGGGTACATTATTTTTGTGCCGCACTTTGGGGCCGTAAGGTGCGTTATAATAGTTAGGCCGATGAGCACTATTCGATTAGAGTAGCCCAAAAGTTTGCGGTAAACGCTTCAAAATTAGGGTCGGGTAGTGCAGATTTTCCAGGGGTAGCTTTGTGAGAATTTTCAAAACAACCAATCAAAAGTCTAAAAAACAAGAGACCAAAAACATCATGTGTGATTCGTTGCTAAAAGCAAAAAGAAAAAGACTAATATTTTGTTCTAGTTAAACTTGAAACAGCATTTGTGTTGAAACATTTACTGATGTCAAGCTTTTTTTTTGTTTGTTCTTTAAGCCTTTTTAGTTGGAGAAAGAATGCAATAGTGTTAAATAATATCCTATACGAGCCAACTTGAACATAACGGCATAAGGTAAGTGTTTCGAACCCAAAATAGAATACTTGAGCACTCAATGTGATACAAGGTAAGTGTAATTCGTGTAGGAGTATACAATTACACATTCTAAAGATTGCAACTACTTACTTCGTAATATTTAAAACGCCCCCCAGTAGCACAGTGGTATGTCTGCAGATTTATACCGCTAGATTCCGGGTTTCGATACCCGTGGTGGGCAGAGCACTGATAGCCAATTGTGTAGCTTTGTGCTTAACTTAAACAAACAATATTTAAAACAAGGGAAAGTAATTTTTTTACTCGGAAAGAATGGCGTTTGATAGTGTTTTGGAGCTACAGTACGAGGAAAGGAGAGATTTAACACACAAAGCATGTGCTTGTCAGAAAATATGCCATTGTGACGTATTCTTCTTTTAGATCTCCATCCAACCTTTTAAGTGTGGTCTATTGATAACGAAGCCAGTCGGTGAGTTGTGGGCTGAGAAAATGGACGTCTGAATGTCGGATTCTAAAACTGCATACGCCGTATAAGGTTTCTAAAAGTATTTGTTGATTAATGTATCTCGAAAATAAAGTAGCTTTCATGTGATATTTCCTTTATTTTTCCACGTTCTTTTGACTTCTATCTTGACTTTTTTTCATTATTCTCTGTCTTCAACAGAGGAAGCTGTCTGTCTAGTTGACGTAAAGAGCAAAGCTTCAAGTTTTTAACGTGAAACTGGATTCTCCTTAATTTTAAGTTGGTTTTCTCGTCTGATCGTCAGCCACTGTTGTTTAATGTTTTGCCTTGAAAGTGCGAGTTGGGGATAAATTCTGTGCTTCACATTTTATTTATTGGTCAGCTTACCTAGAGTAAAATTGGAATTCTTTTAACAGTACACAGTGATTTACGTCTGTTTCTCGTATACCGTCATAATTTCAAGTTTATGTATTTTTTTCAGATTATGTTCTTTATTCCAAATGTGAGATTACAAACTTTTCACTAGAAATATAATAAAATTTTTTTCATAAGAACGAAACTGTGTAAATGAAAATGTGGGTCGAACAAAGTATCTGTATTTTAAAACATGGCATTAAAAACTCGTTTCACATTAAATGTGCCGAGAACAGTAGAAATCTAATAATTTCCAAAGGAACGTCTATTTTCACAACTTTTTAAAAATTGAAGGACATCTAGTTTACTTGTATTGTTAAAGATGAAGCCCATGAACGATTCTTGCTTCAATTCATGCCACCCAGCTGACATCATGTTCACAGTTAGCAATGATGTAAGGTTCTAAGTATCTGTTGATTTGTTAGGCCCAGCTGACATCGTGTACACAGATAGTAATGATGTAAGGTTCTAATTATCTGTTGATTTGTTAGGCCCAGCTAACACCGTGTACACAGTTAGTAATGATGTAAGGTTCTAATTATCTGTTGATTTGTTAGGCCCAGCTAACACCGTGTACACAGTTAGTAATGATGTAAGGTTCTAAAAATCTGTTGATTTATTAGGCCCAGCTGACATCGTGTACACAGATAGTAATGATGTAAGGTTCTAAGTATCTGTTGATTTGTTAGGTCCAGCTGACATCGTGACCACAGTTAGTAATGATGTAAGGTTCTAAGTATTTGTTGATTTGTTAGGATCAGTTGACGTCGTGTACACAGTTAGTAATAATGTAAGGTTCTAAGAATCTGTTGATTTGTTTGGCCCAGCTGACATCGTGTACACAGTTAGTAATGATGTAAGGTTCTAAGTATCTGTTGATTTGTTAGGCCCAGCTGACATCGTATACACAGTTAGTAAAGATGTGAGGTTCTAAGTATTCATTGATTTGTTAGGCCCAGCTGACATCGTGTACACAGTTAGTAATGATGTAAGGTTCTAAGTATTTGTTGATTTGTTAGGCCCAGCTGACATCGTATACACGGTTAGTAATGATGTAAGGTTCTAAGTATCTGTTGATTTGTTAGGCCCAGCTGACATCGTATACACAGTTAGTAATGATGTAAGGTTCTAAGAATCTGTTGATTTGTTAGGTTCAGCTGACATCGTGTACACAGTTAGTAATGATGTTGTAATGTTGATTTGTTAGGTCCAGCTGACATCGTGTACACAGTTTGTAATGATGTAAGGTTCTAAGAATCTGTTGATTTGTTAGGTTCAGCTGACATCGTATACACAGTTAGTAATAATGTTAGGTTCTAAGAATCTGTTGATTTGTTAGGTCCAGCTGACGTCGTGTACACAGTTAGTAATGATGTAAGGTTCTAAGTATTTGTTGAGTTGTTAGGCCCAGCTGACATCGTATACACAGTTAGTAATGATGTAAGGTTCTAAGAATCTGTTGACTTGTTAGGTCCAGCTGACATCGTGTACACAGTTAGTAATGATGTAAGGTTCTAAGTATCTGTTGATTTATTAGGTTTTTCCTCATACGTAGAATATAATTATATGCCTCACACATGTTTCGACAGAATATTAGACTGTCTGAAGAAGACCGATCAATGTTCTGTCGAAACATATAAGTATGTTCCACCATCAATAAAACTCTTCCTCATGCTTTTAACTCCTTGTTTGCCTACCTGTTATTATATTAGCTTAATATGCTTCCATACTCGAGTATGTATCGAAGTTCATTGAATCGAATGATAAGTGTTAGAAATAGAACTTAAACACATTTTAACCCGTTTTTATTATTTGGAAATTTAAATTTGGTAAAACAGATTCACGTTTGTATCAAGTAATAACGTGTATCATTTAATATTGTTACGTCATCAAGAAATCTAACACTAATATTTTATCCATATCTCGTAAATAATTTATTGAAACGCTGTAAATACACGCAGAACTTTTAAAGACTGCATAAAGGAAAAATAAGTAAATACATCCTGTTTATTTCTATTATTGTACATTTAGTTAATTCAAGTTGTAAGAGGATTATCTTTCCTTCATAATATCATAAAAGTTCATTTTGCACCTAGCGTATGTTTATAAAATGGTCTCTCAACGTTTCGCACATTATCTGAAGGATGTTATACGTTTTAGATATGTCTAGTAGTGTATAGTTTGAAATCTGGCAAATATTAATCGCCCATTCTTTAAGCATGTGTTGATTTCTATTCTTCCAGTTCAGTTCCAAAATTTTAGCTTTAATATCACGTTTTCATAGAGACATTTTTCACTTGATTTTCAACTGCTCTTTTACCTTTCTTCTTAAATTTTTTTGGCACGAACACAGCTATCATTAAGTATCTACAGGAGAGCTCAGGATGTAGTGCACTTAGAATCCTAAACGTTTCACTTGTATCATACGTCAGATGCTAAAACTGGCACTAATCTTGAGCGACACACACGTGAATACAGTGTTCTCATTCTCATTAGTGAAACTTCCTAAAGCATTTCTAAGGTTAATATTTTTAGTATATCGTGAATATAGCTTAAAATGTTTTCACGTGAAAAGAGCTCCAGTTACAAGAGATCGGATGCCCAGCGTAGCTTCTACATTAGACTCTATTCTGATACTAATATCCCTGAGAAATTTGTGTCGAAGCTAAAAATATCAATTCGAGTTAGCAGTATATTTCATACATTTATTTAAATTGAAGCCCGATTAAAAAAAAACGCATTATTTTGTTCGTTTGTATCTTGTATATTTATTAGTTCAAAGCTACACAATAAGCCACCTACAATATATCTGCTGCAGGAATCGAACATCAAATTTTGGTGTTATAAACCCTCAAGCTTACCCCTAAGCCACGTCGGTTTTGCCCGTTTCATAAACTGAAAAAATGATGGGACAAACTTATCAGATCTTAAATGTCATTACCTCATCCCCATTTATTTCCTAATCATCCCGGTTAGAAGTCAAAAGTAAGCGAATTTGATAACTCAATAGACTCAATAATAACGGTTTATTAAGGTATTTTCAGTTTAGTCTCCCCTAAGTGTGTAATATTAAATATAAAAGAAGCATCCAACAGCAGGATTCGATGTAATAGAACCATCCAACAGCAGGATTCGATGTAATAGAACCATCCAACAGCAGGATTCGATGTAATAGAACCATCCAAAAGCAGGATTCGATGTAATAGAACCATCCAAAAGCAGGATTCGATGTAGCAGAACCATCCAACAGCAGGATTCGATGTAATAGAACCATCCAAAAGCAGGATTCGATGTAGCAGAACCATCCAAAAGCAGGATTCGATGTAGCAGAACCATCCAACAGCAGTATTCGATGTAATAGAACCATCCAACAGCAGGATTCGATGTAATAGAACCATCCAAAAGCAGGATTCGATGTAGCAGAACCATCCAAAAGCAGGATTCGATG